>NW_006239324.1:429904-481867 GCF_000226075.1 Solanum tuberosum | reverse complement strand
AGGGCTATGAGTTGCCTACGGGGTTATATTGTGCCTAGAAGTGTTATGATTGCCTACAGAGCTATATTGACGCCTAAGAAGGCTATGTACTTCCTACAGGGCCATGTTGTTGCCTAAGAGGTCTATGAATTGTCTATAAGCTACGTTGATGCCTAAGAGAGCTATGTGATACCTACGGGGATATATTAATGCCTAAGAGGGCTATGTGACTGCCCACGAAGCTAGGGGACTAGTAATAGGGGTATATAGGCTGATTGGCACCTTCCGGGCTTATGGGGGCCTGAGTAGGTGGTCTTGTGTGCTATTCGTACCTGCCGAGCTTATGGGGGTTTGGTTAGGTTGTTGTTTTATTATTTTTGATAAGTTTAGATTTAGGAGCAGGTCAGTACACTTATCTTATCCTTGATTTATTTATTGGATTATTCCAGTATATTAGGATACCTCATCATAGTCTATTGCCTTTCATACTCTGTACATTATTTTGTACTCGAATCGCCCATGGCCTTGGGGGCACTACATTCATGCATGCAGGTCCTGACAGACGACTGAGTAGACCTCCTCAGCAGCAGGATTGACTTTTATCCGATTGGCTTGCCCCTTTCCTCCGAAGCTGCCAGAGTTGAGAGGTTTGTTAACTTTTGTTGTATATATCTTTATGGGTAGGCTGGGGCCCTGTCCCACCAATCTTTACTACTCTTAGAGGCTTGCAGACTAGTGTGTGGGGTTTATAGCTACGTTATGGCCATGCTGGCGTATGTTGTTGGTTTGCGGAAGCTTGTGAGCTGTTTGATGTATTGTATTGATATATACCTGCTTTTTGTTTGGTATAGATATCATGGTGGCCTCGACGGCCCAATCAGGACTTCTGTGCTAGTTGGCTATTTATTTATATGATCTCCTGGGAGTAGCTGTTTCTTGTATAGATAAGTTGACAGGGGCCTTGCCGGCCGATGACTTAGTTTTAAGTCGAGATATACTTGTTTGATTTCTTGATTGCGTGTGGCTGCCATGCGCTAGTAGCAAATTGTTCAGTAGGGTCGGCTCGGGCCTGAGTTTTCGCATTAGGAGCCAGTTGCGCCCTTCGAGTTTGGGGCGTGACATTGATGGTGGTGGATCAAGAAGAATAAATTTACCTACCAGAAACTGATGTCTTTGTCATGCCATGAATTTTATAAATGCATTAGCTATCTAACGATCAATGGACACGTGTGGAAGAGTGCTATCTCCAGGTTAGTAAAAACAAACACAGTAAAGATGAAATAGACAGAAAATAAATAGTCCGAGTCCACAAAACCCAATGTGTATCCTTAAGAAGTTTAATCCCCTCAAGTACCCGAGTTAGTAGATTAATTCCAACCAAGATAAAACATATTAACTATTAAAGAGGTAGCGGTACCTCAAACTTCAATAGTTTCAACGAACTAAAAGAACATCAAAGAGAGCACACATAGACTCAATTGATTGACAATTTGATTTGTAAGAAAATGTATGCAAAAGAGAGAAAGTTTTCCGTGTTTGAAAAATGAGAAAAAATATATCTCTTTACGTTATGCGCAAATTTTCAAATAATTCTGCTATGCAAAATTAATTCCGTAAATTAATTAATTAACATTCTGAATTATTTTTTATGAAAAATGAAATTAATTAATGAGGTTGATTAAATAAATTTTGCCTAAAAAATTATCAATCAATCACATCATTTGCCAATGCCAAAGCCGAAGCCGAGCGAGTGACGACAATGACACAAGGGGGCACTTCTACTTAACCCTTTAAGATATAAAGGAAGTGTTCCCTAATATAAGGACAACACTTTTCCTTTCTTCTAACAATATGGGAGAAATGATTTTCATTTGCAAAGACTTTCCATTTGAAATGACTTTTCATTTTCCCTCCAAATTGGTTCTCCCACATTTCCCAATTTCTCATTTTTTTATTTCCTATTCACACCTTGCTAAAACCCAATAAAGAGTAATGGCTCTATTATCTATAACTTCTCGCATATAATAACAATCTACTTCAATGTGTTTGGTCCTCTTATGATAAATCAGATTAGTAGCAATCTGAATATCACTTGTATTATCATCATAGAGAGGAGAAGGATTAGATTGAGGAAATCCAATCTCAACAAGTAATCCATGAAGCAGTACAACCTCAATGCAAGTAGTAGACATAGATCGATATTCAGCCTCTGCTGAGGATTTTGATACACGGACTTTCTTCTTACTATTCTGAGATATCAATGATTGTCCAAGAAACATGCACCAACTAGTGACTGAATGATGAGTATCAGGACATCCTTGCCAATCAGAACCACTAAAGGCATTAAGATGAATAGGAGAACCACAAGGATAGAATCATCCATTTGTAGATGTTCCTAGAAGATACCGAATGATGCAATGAATTGCCACCAAATGGATATGACGGGGAGCTTGCATAAATTGACTAGCTTGCTGAACTACAAAAGAGATATCAGGAAAAATAATAGTAAGGTAATTTAGGCTCCCAACTAATTGTTGAAATATAGCTGCATCAAGAAGAAGATTGCCTTCCTCATGACGATACTTCATATTCAATTCCAATAAAGTATCTACGAAGGAGGAATCTTGAAGACCATCTAAAGAAATCAAATTCTGAGTATATTTGTGTTGGTTTAGAAACACACCTGAAGAATTATTATGAACTTCCAAACCTAAGAAATATCTAAGAGTACCAAGATCTTTCATATGAAAAGAATCTTTAAGTTGCTGTTGGAGACTAGTGATTAATGAAGAATCTGCACCCGTGATAATAATAATGTCATCTACATATACCAAAATAAGAACACAACTTGTATATGTGTTTTGAAGAAACAAAGATGAGTCGTATTTGC
Organism: Solanum tuberosum; assembly: GCF_000226075.1. Lineage (NCBI taxonomy): Eukaryota > Viridiplantae > Streptophyta > Magnoliopsida > Solanales > Solanaceae > Solanum > Solanum tuberosum. The sequence goes on along the minus strand of NW_006239324.1, from coordinate 478,998 downwards.
TCTAGTCAAAAGAAAATTGTAGCAAAGTAGATCAAAATTTGTAAAACCAAGCCGTAGGAGCTTATTTTAGTCCATACAAATACCACTTCAACTTTCATACATATGATGTAGGTGATGGGAACAAACCAGATAGAGGTTTCATATAAATATCTTCTTTAAAATCACTGTGGAAAAAACATTTTTGACATCCATTTGATGAAGAGACTAGTTTTGCGAGGAACCAATGGCAATAATTGTTCTCACCGTAGTAATTTTGCTATTGGTGGAATAGTCTCTTCATAGTCCACACGATACTCTTGTATATTACCAATAACAACCCATCGAGATTTGTATTGATCAAGAGTGCCATCAAAATAAACATTAATTGAATGAACCTATTTACATCTAATTGGATAGACATTTAAAGGATATGAAACATTGTCCCATGTGTTATTTTCTTTAAGGGTCAAAAGATTTTCCTCCATTGCTTTCTACAAACATTCATGCTTGGAAGCTTGTGCGTAACAAGTTGGAACAGAAATGGTGGATAAAGTAGAGGAAAATACATACCAATTAGGAGTACGAGATACTCTACTAGATCACCGAGTAGGAATAGGAGGATCAGACCATGAAAAATTCTCAAATTCTAGTTGTGGTGCAATCTCAGGTGGCAGATCAGTTGAGGGATGGGGCAGAGTTTGCCGATATCATTCATACACAAATACAAGTTTGGACCACTTAAAATAAGATCATAAATCCTCAAAAGTAGGAAGACAATGAGAAACAGAAGATGACTCAACATGAGTAGAGAAGAACAATTGATTATCAAAGAAAACAACATTTCTAGAAACATGAAATTTGTTAGAATATGGATCATTGAAAATAAAACTTTTATGTGAAGTACTATAACCCATAAAAGCACATTTATTAGACTGGACATAAAGTTTATTGCGTTGAGAAGGAGGCAGATTGTAACATCCCGAAAATTTATAAGTTAAGACTTGAATCATTTTTCATTTACTTGTAGGGCCATATCGGGTGATTCTTAAATTTGTCCATATGTGTAAAGGTAAATTCTTTTGTGTGGGAATGAATTTAGATATTAATTAAGGTGACTAAAAAAGCTCCAAGCACAAAGTTGAGTTGAAAGTTTCCTTACCGATTAAGTTTTGACATAAGATTTTACTTAGGTCAACTTAAAAAGAACATATCTCTTAGAATATAAAGAGTTACATTATCCGTAACCTATCAAATTAAATGTCTTTGAATTATATTTCCAATTCCATTAAGTTTGCGTTATTCCGCCATTGGAGTAGAGAGTTATCATCATTTTACTAACTAATGTAGTGCAGTTCCGTTTTAGGTGCAGGAAAGTTCTAAATTAGGTAATTTTCTTCTCCTTATACCACTAGGAAAACCTTAAAAATGGATTCTTAACTCCTATAAAGGTCTAAACAATCGTATTTCCATATTTTAATCCATCAATCTCTTCTCTCTCAAACCCTAAGGCAAAACTCTAAGGAAAAATCAAAATAGAAGACTCAATTCAAGATTCTTTCCATCTTTCTCAAGTCTCTTCTTCAAGGTAAGTCCTTATCCAATAATTTCATTCTATCCAACTCAAATTCCTCCGTACAATTATGAATCACTAATTAAAATTATAATTCTTGGTCATAAAGTTTCAAGAAACTAATTCAAGAAATTTGAAGAAAGGTCTTCTTGATTGTTCTGATTCAAGCTAGGGCTTCAAGTCTTCCAATCAAGTTCTTCTTTAAGATTTTTCTAGATTCTTCAAGAACCTTGTTCTTCCAGGTATGTAAGGCTATCATAGTGTTAGACTAGTTCTTCCTCACGCCCTACATCTACTTTCATATCAACAAAAGAGTAATCTAGTATTCTACACTTCGATTTGAGTATTTTTGAGATGGGATAATTTTGAGTTCTCAAGTTCCTATTCCTTTTTGAAATTCTACTCCTAATTATTGAATTGATATATTTTATCCATTAACATTCTTGAGTTGAGTCATTCATGTCGATAATTTCTCACGAACATCCTATGTATTAAGTTATAAATTTTGATAAGCTTTCTAAAGACAATACTTGAGTTTTAAACTGAGTTTTTCGAGGAAGTAAAGATGAGTTTTGAGAAATATTTGTATTCATGAGTTTCTATATGGTTTTTGAGGTCCTCAAGTTGAGTCATTCATGTCCATAATTCCACATGAACCTTATGATTTGAGTTATAAATTTTGGAAAGCTCTTTAAGGCCAACACTTGAGTTCTTAAACTGAGTTTTGAGAAAAGAGTTTCTAAAACATGGTTAGTATGTCAATCGAGTAGGCCATCAATGTATGAGAAGTATGGTATCGAGATATACAATCAATGTTTATGCAGTATGAATTCCCGAGTCATCAATGATCATATTAAAATATGAATTTGATATACTTTTGAGAAAGAGTTTTCAAGTATGAATTGAGTAACAGTATAAGGAGACTATGTATTCCTAGAGGTATCAATTTTTACATTGATAAAAGCGAAATTGAGATTTCTAAATGAGTTATGAGTTCAAAAGATATTTCAAGAGAAGTTACCTCTCTTAAGAGGGTAGTTCGAGCAATTATCTAAACTAGAGGAAGAGTTATGTTTCAATACATATGAGCGCATGAGTATATATTATTGGTATTAGTATTGGGCATCGATATGGGGAAGAGTTCAGAAAACTCAAAGTCCTCATAAACCATGTATGCCAACATCGGTAAAGGGCCATACTTTTTAGATGAATTCTTATTGCTTTTTAGCATAGCTTAGTGGATCCACTTAGTTGATGTGTTCTATACCCCGGCAAGGTATAGGACAGTTCTGGCAGCATGGGCGAGACGTTGTATCATCATGTAGCTCATAGTGATGGTTGCCAGTTAAAGAATCTCCCAATAGAGTTAATGTGTATTTTTATATATGTTGAGTTCAAAGATGAGAGAGTATTTTGTAAAGTTTTAAATAATTTTACTCCTTTATTTCTTTACATTAAGTTGAGTATATATCTATATCTACTACAGTCCTTTCATTTAGTAATTTGTTTATTCAACCATATTACATACTCGTACATTCCATGTATTAATGTCATTCGACCTGCATCCTTTCATGATGCAGATATAGGTTCTTAGGATCCTCAACATGAGTCCGTTAAGATCACTTCATCTTCTCGCCATCTTTTGAGTAAGACCTCCTTACTTTCGGAGGACTCCAGCTTTATGTATTGTTAGTTTTAGTAACATTTTGTGTAGTTGTCGGTCTTGTCCCTACGCTCGTCTATATATAGTAGAGGCTTCATAAATAGACATTTTTGGAGAGTCTTTCACTTTTAGATATTTTATTTAAAACTTTTGTTTCATACTCAGTATATTCAGCGAAGTTTTGAGATTCAGTGAACTATGTTTAAACCTTTCTTTCAATTTGATGCTTATGTATGTTTGAGTTAGTCTTCCATTTGTAGTCAACCTTTATAAGGGTTCGCTTGTGGGCCAACAATGGTTCTCGAGCGCCGGCCATGTCTAGGGTGTAGGCTCGGGTATTTACAAATTTGGTATCAGAGCACAGTGTTTAAGTATCCTAGGTATCTATGAATCTGTGTCAAGTAGGATCTTATTTATGGTTATGAGGGCCCCACTTCTATAAATGAGGGACTACAGACATTTAGGAAACATTTCCCTTATTTCATACTCTAAATCGTGGAGTAGAGCTATGTCGTAGGGAACTTATTCAAACTCGTGTGTTTCTCAGATTCATTCGACTACCCCTTATACTCAAGGTAGTTGAAAAGCAAAGCTAGTTCCAAATCGATGAGTTAATCTCAGCAAAATTCTTGAGAAAGTCATGGAGAATGCAAAGGGGCTTAAGAGAATCCCATGAGTGAGCTTAAGTGTTGAGATTCAAAAGAATGCACTATTATTTATATGAATCATGCGTTTGAGCAAAAAGCGATATGTATTCCTAGACTCTTTTCTCTAACCTTGTTTCAGTTGAGACCCTTATGCCAAAGTGTGTTTTGGAGCTTAGGTAGTATTTTCATCTGAATAGATAGTGTGAGTTATTAGATTATAAGCCATAGTAGTAAAAGTGCCCAAAGTTAGAAAAATGCATGCAGAAGTTCAGTAATCTAAGAAAGGGAGATAGTGATGAGGCAAGCTATGTTATTATAGCCATGCACCCAGTAGGTTATTAATGAGGTGTTTTCCCTTATGGGTAGACTAAGAAGTAATAATTTTGTATAGAATTCATGATAGAAGGTAGAGGAACAGTTACTAGTTAGGATGGGTTATAGTATACTTTAACTAGAAAGGAGGTTATGATGATATGTCATTGTGTTAGTAATGATCAAGTGTAGTTGAATAGAAGAGTAGGAGTATTCATGAGGTGATAGCTCTAATCTAGGATTATGATCTTTAATGGAAAGCCCATAATATTCAAAGGGTTATAGAACTAATTAGGCAATGATGTATAGTGAATGAGTAAATAGTACTTAAGTCGTGAAATTGAATATGATGATAATTCATAAGTATGTAGAAAGAGAGATAAAGATTGACCGCTTCTCATGAGATTTTAGTGGGAGAGTGTTTCTTAATTTGTATATCTTAGTTATAAGTTAGTATAGTAAGCAAGCAATCATATTGATATATGGCTTTATTAATAAACATTAGGCTTGAATTTGAGATGAGAGCGGTGGTAAAAAAGAATGGAAACATGAGGGTGATGATGTTAGTTTGAGATCTAATCTGGTAGATTTGACATAGAGTAGGTAAGAAATTAAGGTGTTACCTTTTATAAATGTGAGTGGTACAAGTATGAGATTCTAACTTTTAGATGAGAGCAATGAAGTGTTGCTAAGTCATTAGATACCAAGATAATTAAGAGGTGTACCCAAGATTGAATGTAGTTAGACGAGGTTCCAATTAAGTTAATGATTATTTTTCATGTGTGCCTAAGTAGTATAATTGAGCTATTAATGTGTAATAGGCTGAGGTAAGCATTAATTTTCTTCCCTTAAGAGCTAGAGGAAGCTGCCTTATAAGCCATTGAGAAGAGGTTAAGAGAAGCATCTTAGAAATAGGTCTTAAAAGGAGTCTTAGTACCTACTTATAGAGAGTTCAGTAGCCATGAGATAAGTCTTTTCTGAGTATTAGAGTAAATGGAATGTAGACCAGTTTAGAGATGATGAGAATAGATCCATGGCTTTAGAGTGTCAACTCCAAACGTAAGAGAGAGGTGATAAGATGAGAAATCAAGTCAAGTGCTGAGGATGAGATAGTGCTGTCTTTTAAAGAAGTTTTAAAGATATATCAATCCGTTGATAATCTTGCATATTCCTTAAGCGAAGCTATTACACCATCTTGTGGATATTCCAAATATCAGAATTGTATCTATGACCTATGCTCATACACTTCAGAGAGATTCACATCTATGCTCAGTTTCCAGAATAAGGGGAAAATACTTTAGCTCATTAATCCCAGGCCTAATATATAAATTTATGGATATCATCCTCAAGATATTAACCTATTCATATAAGTATTCATGTCTCATAGTATGTTTAGTCTCACAAGTTCATTATTTACTCTCAATGGCTAGCAACATCATGTTATACCATGCATATTCTTATATCAGAATTCTCGAATGAATCGTGCTTATGATCTTTTGCCCTAAAGTCCTTTTAGTAATCCTTTTTAGTTTTGGAGAGGGGTGTTGTTGATAGTAGTTATGTGATGATGGAGGAGAGGATTGCTACTTGTTATTGTGATAGTGATGGTGTGCTTATTCCATCTAAGATTATAAATGTGGAGGAAGAAGGATATAAGGTTTTACAGTGAGTACTAAGATAACTTCCTGGTGGTAATGCATGAAATTTAAGTTTGGTAGAATGATGAGAGGATGAGAAGTTTTTAGTAAGTGGGTTAGTAGGAGTCTATGGAGTGGTTAAGGTTCTAAGCTTGAATGTGGGATTGTTAACATGTAGACAATGTGTGATACATTACGTGTTTCGTTATATGAGCTCAAGGTTAGCTGAATATAGCGGTTAGGAGTAGTAATCTTGGGATGAGATTTCCTACAGAGGTATAGAACCCAAATCTTGTAATCTAGATCAGAATAATCACCCTATGTTACGTGATTTGTGATTCTGAGTTAGACTTGAATACAGTAAGAGTAACCCCTTTCCATTCTCAGACAAGCCCTTATTCGAGGACGAATGATCCCAAGTGGGAGATAGTGTAACACCTCGAAAATTTCTATGTTAAGACTCAAACCATTCTTCATTTACTTGTAGGGTCAAATCAGGTGATTCGTAAATTTTCCCATATGTGTAAAGGTAAATTCTTTAGTGTGGGAATGGTTTTGGATATCAATTAAGGTAACTAAAAAAAACTCCTAGCACAAAGTTGAGTTTAATGTTTCCTTACAGATTAGGTTTTGACATAAAATTTTACTTAGGTCAACTTAAAACGACCATATCTATTTAAATATAAAGAGTTATGAGGACCATAACCTATCAAATTAAAGTTGTTTTAATTATCTTCCCAATGCCACAAAGTTTTCGTCATTCCACGTTTGAACTCCACGTTTGTAGTGGAGTTCCGTTTTGGACGTGGGAAAATTCTTAATAAGGTAATTTTCTTCTCCTTACACGACTAGGAAAACCTTAAAAACAAATTCTTAACTCCTATAAAGCCCTAAACAATCATATTTCCATCTTTTAATCCATCAATCTCTGCTCTCTCAAACCCTAAGGCAAAACTCTAAGGAAAAATCAAAGTACAAAACTACATTCAAGATTCTTTCCATCTTTTTCAAGTTTCTTCTTCAAGGTAAGTCCTTCTCCAAGAATTTCATTTTTTGCAACTCAAATTCCTCCATACAATTATGAATCACTGATGAAAATCATAATACTTGCCCATAGAGTTTCAAGAAACTAATTCAAGAAATCTCAAGAAAGGTTTTTTTGATTGTTCTCCTTCCATATAGGGTTCAAGGCTTGTAATCAAGTTCTTCTTCAAGATTTTTAAAGATTCTTCAAAAACCTTGTTCTTTCAGGTATGTAAGGCTATCATAATGTTGGACTAGTTCTTCCTCGTGCCCTACATCTACTTTCAAATCAGTAAAAGATTAATCTGGGATTCTACCCCTAGATTTGAGTATTCTTGAGATGATTTAATTTTGAATTCTCGAGTTCCTATTTCTTTTTGAAATTCTACTCCTAATTATTGAATTGATATATGTTATGCATTAACATTCTTGGGTTGAGTCGTTCATGTCTATAATTCTACATGAACCTATGAATTGTGTTATCAACTTTGAGATGCTTTTTAAAGCCAACACTTGAGTTTTAAACTGAGTTTTTTGAGGAAGTAAAGATGAGTTTTGAGAAAGATTTGTATTCATGAGTTTCTATATGGTTATTGAGGTCGTCAAGTTGAAATTTTTGTCCATAATTCATCATGAACCCTATGATTTGAGTTATAGATTTTGAAAAGCTTTTTAAAGCCAACACTTGAGTTCTTTAACCGAGTTTTGAGAAAGTAAAGATGAGTTTTGAGAAAAGTGTTTCTAAAACATGATTAGTATGACAATCGAGTATGTCATTAATGTATCAGCAGTATGGTATCTACGTATACCATCAGTGTTTATGCAGTATGACTTCCCAAGTCATGAATGGTCATATTAAAATATGATTTTGATGTGTTTTTGAGAAAGAGTTTTCAAGTATGAATTGAGTGAGAGTATAAGGGTACTATCTATTCTTAGAGGTATCAATTTTTACATTATTAAAAGAGAAACTTAGATTTCTAAATAAGTTATGAGTTCAAATGATATTTCAAGAGCAGTTACCTCTTTTAAGAGGGTAGTTTAAGCAGTTGTCTCTAACCAAGGGAAACGTGATGTTTTTAAACATATGAGCATGAGTATAATATTGGGAATAGTATTTAACACTGATATGGGAACGAGTTGAGACAACTCAAAGTCTCATAAACTACGTATTCCAACATGGGTAAAGGGTCATACTTTTTAGATGATTCCTTCTTGCTTTTTAGCATAGCTTAGTGGATCCACTTAGTTGATGCGTTCTATACCCCCACAAGGTATAGGACAGTTCTGGCAGCATGGGCGAGACGTTGTATCGTCATGTAGCTCATAGTGATGGCTGTCGGTTAAAGAATCTCCCAATAGAGTTAATATGTATTTTTATATATCACTTATTATGTAGAGTTCAGAGATGAGAGAGTATTTTGTAAAGTTTTAAATAATTTTACTCCTTTGTTTCTTTACATTCAGTTGAGTATATATGTATATCTACTACAGTGCTTTCATTCAGTTATTTGTTTATTCAACCATATTATATACTCGTACATTCCATGTACTGATGTCATTCGACCTTCATCCTTTTATTATGCAGATACATGTTTTAAAGATCCTCAACATGACTCTATTGAGATCACTTCATCTGCTCACCAGCTTTTGAGTAAGACCTTTTTGCTTTCGGAGGACTCTAGTTTTTGAGTTGTTACTATTAGTAACATTTTGAGTAGTCGTGGGTCTTGTCCCAACACTTGTCTACTTATAGTAGAGGCTTCATAGATTGACACTTTTGGAGAGTCTTTCAGTTTTAGATATTTTATTTAAAACATGTGTTTCATACTCAGTATATTTAGCGAAGTTTTGAGATTCAGTAAAATTTTAGTCTTCTGCTTGTAGTTAGCCAGGATGAGGGTTCGCTTGAGGCCAAAAATGGTTCTCGAGTGTTGGCCACGTCCAGGGTGTAGGCTCGGATCATGACACAGATGCACAAAACAAACACAACCAAATGTATGAAAATTAACATAGCTAGGATTTTGATGATAAAGACGCTAATATGAGAAGTCAAGATTTAGCACTTTAGATGATAGTCTATTAGTTGAATGGACAGAAGTAGACAAAGCCTCCACCCAGTATTTGGATGGGACAGATGACTCAATCAATAAAGTAAGACTGACATCTAAAAGGTGGCAATTTTTACGCTTAACAACCCCATTTTTCTGTGGTGTACAGGAACAAGAGCATTGTGATATAATTCCATTATAAAGCAAGAAATTTTTGAATTTATAAGACATATATTCTCCACAAGAATCAGATCTTAATAATTTGATGCCTGTAGAAAATTGATTCTTATTCCCCTATAAACCAGAATTTGAAAAACGAGACAACACAATATAATTTGGATGTCCTATACGTTTATGCCAAACCTCAGTCTTACTAGTTGTAGAAGTACAAGCCAAAGTTAGAATAGGACGAATGGAAAAGTGTATAGGAAACAATCTTCCAACTTTTGCCCCTCTTTAAAATTATCATCCCTGACACCTCATCCTGCACAAGACAACAATTACGAGAAAATTTCACATCACAATTGTTATCTACCAATTGTACAATTGAAATAAGACTAGTAGAAAGCTTTGGTGAAACAAAAACATTTTTGAAAGTTGGATTAATATCCCCAACCTTAGTAATAGGTAAATTACTACCATTGACAATTTGTATTTGTGATTGATCTTGATACTCCAAAATATTTTTGAATATGCTTGTTTAGTTGGTCATATGATTGGAAGCTCCCAAATCAACAATCCAAAATTTAGTTGTAACACCATTACCTTGTAATCTCAATGTTGAATAGGCTAACACGATCATTTGTTAAACCATTTCAGGAGTAAGGACTTGTCTTGAAGATGAGTTATCAGTAGTGGAACCATTTATTCCAACTTGAAAAGCATTGACCCTATGGGTTTGAGGGCATGTGGGACATTCTTTGATAATGTGTACTTATTGTTTTCAATAATTACAGAACTTCTAACAACAATATCTAGCAATATGACCATATTCCTTGCAACTGTAGCATTGAGTTCTAGTTATATACATGTCCTTCCCTTTACCTTGAACCGCAAAATGCTACAGTGACATTCTTTTCTTGCTTGTAAGCATTTTGTGTGACAAGTCACTAGTTTTCATGAAGTAATTCCCTAAAAAATACATCCAGGATGGGAGAGGGATCACTGTTCTTCATGTTAGAGCGAACACTCTCAAAATCGGACCGTAATTTCATCAAAAATTGATCTCCCTTACTTTGCTCTTGAACTGCCCAAATAAAAGACAAATATTCAAAAGGTATTTTGGCATAAATAATATCTGTAAATTTAGACCATAAGTTTGAAATTCCAGAATAATAATCCTAAACAGAGAGACCTCCTTGAGAGTAATTAGCAATTTCCAACACTAACTAAAAGCTTCTTACGCTACTATCCTGGTTGTAGACCTTTTGTAAATAATCTCACATAACCTTAGTTGTCTTGTAATGCCTGCGATTAAGAACAATAAGAGGGTCAATAGACACTAAAATCCATGTCATCATGCGAGCATCTTTAATCTTTCATTCACCTAACTTGGTAGGATCAGTACGAGCATGATCACTACAATCTATATGGCCCCATGATTCCTTTTTTCCAGTGACAGATAACTGAAATTGAAATTCCCAAGAAGAAGAATTTATTTTGGTGAAACAAACACTGAAGGATTCAAAATGATGTGAATTGATGCTTGATGCTTATCATGACCAACGACACTACTTCCGATTCAAGTGTCTACAATCGTCGATAATATAGTAACCCAATCGAGGATTGGGATCGTCCCAAAGGAGTGGTTTTTGAGAATTTATAGAAAAATAAAATTTAGTTCTAACTAGTCAATGCTAAAGATATTAACGATTAAAAACATTGTACACTAAAGGGGGACACAAAACTGTCAAATATCGATTTGGGGTTTTTGTCACAAGTAAGATAAAATTATCAAAATCAACAAGAAAATCTAACAATGAGAGGGGGAGTCTTGCGATATGACCGGAAGACGGGTTAATCTAAATTATTCGGTACATGGTTTCGATAGAGAATTTATAGAGTAATAGTGACTAGGCTAAGCTATACGTGGGAATAAATTATCTCTCGAGCAACTTACCCCGTTTCAAATGGGTTCCTCTCGGACACCCACTTGCCGCATGAAGATTAGCCTACGCCTTACCCCACTCTCTCTCTAGCTAAGTGTTAGGATATGGGACTAGGGTTCACCCTCTCGGGCTGAACATCATGTCGACCCACTCCATAGGCCTTTAGTCTAGTAATCTTGGTTTCACGAACTCTCTGTCGAGCAAGTCAAAAACACATGGGTGGACTTGTATTTTCAACTACAAACCCATTAAATTCGACCACAACTACTAGGTGAATTCACCATTAAACTACATTTAATTTATCAACAAGGAAGACACAACAACAATATTAACTCGCTAAATCACACCCCAAGAATGGGGGTTTTTAGCCACACATCAAGAGATAAAAATTTATACCTAAATGAGCTTGCATTCAAATGGGTATGAATATTTAAGTCTTGTTACAGGCCAAGAATGAAGAAATCAAGAGACCCAAGTCCAAATCCTTGGATATGAAACCTCTTCTTCTTTAAGTTTCCAAAACCCTCTCAAACTCAAAGCAAAATAAAAAGTATTATTCTATATGAAAATTATAATAATTGTTTTTCACACTAACAATCTGATACTAAGCTATAACTCTCAACGAGTATTTATAGTTTTCAAAAATCTCTGTTGCAGCGGACCATTCGGCGACATTAGTCGGAATCGCCGATCAACTCGGCGATTCGCCCTTTGGTGTAGTTCATCGCTATTTTTCACCATCCTTCAACATCGTCGTGCTCTGGGTCATTGGGCGACATAGTACTGCTTCGCAGAACTTCTCGGCGATGCACCGACTACTCCTTTCTTCCGCCGACTTGATCCTTTCCTTCAGGGGTCAACACACTAGAACAAAAGACAAAGTGAGACCCTTCGGTGATTCGCCAAGTAGACTCGGCGATCCTCAGGCCTTCATTTCTTCGTTCTTTTAAGCCTTTTCGTTACTTTTTGCGATGTAGTGTCCATGCTTTCCTAAAAACTTTGCATACCTGAAACTTAAGGGTTTTCATCAGATATTGAGATAAAATAAACATATGAGGACACAATTTCTATTAAAATATAGCCCTAAATGAGTCCAATTTGTGGACTCATCAATGCTTTTGAATAGCTATGAAAACTAGAACATTATGACTATAAAACAACTAGAATCACCAAGACCGAGCGTCCTTTGGTGTTAAGGACTAATTGTCGTCGAATAGTCAACAAAATCAAGATTTTCGAAAATAAACTCTATTAAACAAGATAACCAAGAGAAGGCTCTAATACAATATTAAGATTTTACTGATTGCCTCTCAAAGTGAGAGTATTTCCTTTATATAGAGAGTATACACATTACACATACCTAAAGATCCGTTATTCCTATCCCTAAAGATCAGTTATTCAATCCCTCTAAATGTGCCCTTCAAATCCCTTTAAATTTTTTATGTTATCCCTCTAAATACGCTATTCTATCACAATATTATTTTCTATGATTATTAAAACAAATCTCTATAATTACAATAATATATACATTAATATATATAATCATTCTCAATAATTCATCATGCTCACATAAATAACCTCAACCAATTCACTCGGAATAAAAAAGGTTCACACAAGTGATTACATATTACTTGTGTCCCACAAATTCTCCCCCTAACCAAAAACTCTCAAACCCCTAGGACTACATTGTGAATGCTACTATGTTAGAAGGAACGAACCATTATTTATAGAGTCCTAAACCTTTTCCTACAAGAAAAGGACTAGCCAAATATGAAAACTTTATGTTTTCCTTATAAGAAAAAGAAAAACCTATTTATGATAAGAAACTTAGGGAAATTAATACCAACACACTTATCATGAGCAAAATATTATGTCATTTGAGCAATTCATGATTCAATGTATGGTAGTGGTGATTTTTTTTTGGAAGGTAAAGTGTATAAGAAGAACTTGATATCATGCGTCGTTGATGAAAATAGAGTAAGATTTGAGTAGATAAAGCAAAACATATCTAGTATGGTTAATGGCCTTCTTACTTAATTTTCGCCTATTGACTCGGTTGTACTCATGTGTAATGTATTGATAAGGAGGTAACACATCCCAACTCTTTATGGGTTTTCTCTTCTTGCTAATTTATGTGAAGAAATCAATTTGCTTAATTGAGGTTCCCCAGCACCAGATTAACAACATAACAAGCTTCACAATTTTTAATGATCTGTTTGTCCTCATCACTATTCTTATTTTGTGGTAGAATAGTCATAATATCAATCTAGATAGTCCAACTTAAGTTGCTCTTTCCAGTGCCCTAGTTTTATTACATGGTTTGGACTTGAAGGGTTATTTTAGATGCAAGTGGGGTTCGAAGGAGGTGGAGAAGGTGCTATAAAGGGTAGTTGTACTTTTAGTAAATTTTGGTGTTGGAACATCCATTTCAAACATCAAATAATTTGGGGATATCTGTTCATTTTAAAGAAATTGAGTAGTTTTATTTGCACCAAAAGGCCTAGTGGTATTGAAATTGATTGAGAACATGTGGTTTCATGTTCAAATCCCAACAAACGAAAAAAGATATCACACCCCGAGGCTACCCCCTTGACGTAACACGGGACCTAGGATCACGAGTGACCCCAAGCTAACCCTGAAGCTCGCATATCATAAACATACTAAGAACAACTGAATATAACATATACGATGCGAAAGCTAAAATAATATATGACTGAAAGTGGGGAATACCCAAAACATATCTAAATTTATAAAATGTACTACAAGTTTAGTGATACTAAACAATCACTCAAAAGTTAAAGCTGAATCTAACATATGTCTGAAAAAGCCTCTACTAACTAGAGTTGCTGGGACATTCCCCCCTGCTAACTCTAGCAAAACTGAAAACTGAAATGAAAGACCGAATATGAAAATAACATGTCTATTGTCCTCGAAGTATGAGGACGAACCACTAAAGATGTTGAATATGGATAGGGAACTGATCTATGCGTGATCTCGATGCTGAGTACGTGAACCTACATCATGAAAGGATGTAGCGCAGAGTATGCATCGGTACTTTGAATGTACTGAGCATGCAAGATATAAAATATAGTTGAACAATCATATACTCTAAACAAAGCGTAACTCAGCAATGATATAATCTGGAAAAAAACATACATATTGAAATATAACTGAAAATTGAGCTAAATGCAATTACCAACTACTAATCATGAACTTGACATGCTGAGACTGGATATTGAAGTGTAAACTTAAAACCTTGTCATATGCACTAGAGTATGACCGTGGGAGCTACTATTAACTGACATAAAACCACATGAGCTAAAAGCAGAGTCCGATGTATATTCCCCATCAAGAAGACCCAATATACCTTGTCAGGGGTATAAAGGCATGACTAGCGTGATGACTAAATTTGATGCCCATAGAGGGGACTTATAAACCTACGGGAGCAGCTAGTTCTGGGACTATGAGGGTGCGATGAATCCTAGTCCAACTTTGTGCTAAGCCTACTCCCAACCAGAAATGTGTTTGACACAACATAATTGAAATACTGGATAGCTCAATGTTCCAACATGCAAATCTGAGAATGCAACATATAGGAATTGACAATGTAACATTTGAAAACAGGATCATGTTTATCTGTTTAACTGACTTAGCAAGTGTAATTCATGAACTAAGAGAATCTACACAACTAGGGTTCTGAGTTTCATGCAAAGAACTAAGCAAACTTTCCAAGAAACAAGCTATTTCGATTAAGAATACTACAACAGCTAATTCACAACAATTATCCAAGGTTTTAGAAATCCTATGTCTAAACAAGATATAGAGAATCAAAAATCTGACTGAGTTCTAGGGACCTAGTGGATGAAAGGAACCCAATAGTTAAAACCCACATACTTGGTGATGAAATTCACAAAGAAATCATGTGGATTTCGGGGCTGAACTGAAGAAAATGTCCTGCTTGTTCTTGAAGGCGTTTGTCTACTCTTTCTCCTCTTTTGCTATGAGTTTTAATGAATTTTGGTGATTAATCATTCTGGGTAGGTTCTGACAAAATTACTAGGCTTAAAATGAGTAAAACGACATAGTTTAGGTGTCCAACGCATATGGAAAAGACCAAAATGACTCCAACTTAAAATCTCATGGGGGCCCTTGACGGACCATCAAGTGGGTCTTTATCTACTGGCCAGTGACTACTAGTTCTGGGGAGGGCCAACCGCGAGCCCTACTACTACCCGTGTGAAGGCCCACAGACAATAAAGGTCACCGTGGTTCTTCACTTGGTCCGGGGTCTGCTAGCTTAGGGCGACGAATGCCACCATGGCCCGTCATTAAGACCACGGCCAGTGGAGGGCTCCGTCGTCTAATGTCTAGGTCTGGTTGGTTTTGCCTGGCTTAGGCGATCTTTCCCACAACTCGTGGGTTGGTCCACGACCTGTGAAGGGTCGCATGGTCCACCACTTCTAGGAGGGTGTGAACCATGGGTAGGTCGATAGACTGTGGTTCCTTTCACGGTCCAAGAACCCTACCATTGTTCACCAAATTTTTCTGAGTTTTCTGCTGACAATCCAAATCTAATTTCTGAGGTGTTACCATATCTCCCCCTTGGGAACATTCATCCTTGAATGAAGTCTAAAATAGCTGAGTATGGAGTGAAGGAGCTGCAATCCCTACCACTAAGTACTAGAAACTGATATCTCACTGAACTTAGTTCCAAGAACATGCAAATATGCTGAAAATGCAAGAACAACTGAATGAGCAAGTTACTGAGACTAAATTTACTTAAGAGTAAAGTGAGAGACTGCAGATGAATTATTACCTGAAGCATAAATGGAATCAGGAGGAAAGAGATTAGGATACTTGGCCTTCATGTTTGCTTCTGCTTCCCAAGTAACTCCATCTACGGACTGACTCTTCCATAAAACCTTCACTGAAGCGACTTCTTTATTTCTCAACCGACGAACCTTATGGTCAAGAATCTCAACTGGAACCTCTTCATAAGTTAGACTATCCTTCACAACCACACTCTTTAATGGTACTATTGACGCTGGATAAACCACACACTTCTTTGACAAGGAGATGTGAAAGATTGGATGAACTGCTGCTAGTTCTATTGGCAAATCTAACTCATATGCCACATTACCAACCCTTTTTAAGATCCTATAAGGACCTACATATTTAGGACTTAGATTCCCTTTCGTACCAAATCTCATCACCCTCTTCATAGGTGACACATTCAAGAAAACCCAATGATCAGTCTCAAATTCTAAGTCCCTTCTCCTAACATCTGCGTAGGACTTCTGACGACCCTGACCTGTCTTTAGTCTATCTCTGATGAGCTGACCTTTTTCCACGGCTTTATCAACCGAATCTAGCCCAACCAATGCTGCTTCACCTACTTCAAACCAACCAATCGGAGATCTGCATCTACACCCGTATAATGCCTCATAAGGGGCCATCTGAATGTTGGAATGATAGCTATTATTATAGGCGAACTCTATGAGAGGTAGGTGATCATCTCAAATTCCCTTGAAATCGATCATGCAAGTTCTCAACATGTGCTCTAAGGTCTGAATGTTACACTCTGTCTGGCCATCCATTTGTGGATGAAATGCTGTGTGCTGAGATTTACCTTAGTACGAAGAACCTTCTGAAACGATTTCCATAAATGAGAGGTAAACTGAGGACATGTATCTAAAATGATAGACAAGGGAACCCCATGCAACCTGACTATCTCATTAATGTAGAGTTTAGGATAATCCTCCATTGAATATGTAGTCTTGACTGCCAAGAAGTGAGCAGACTTAGTAACTCTTTCTACTATCACCCAAATTGAGTCATGATGTCTGCGAGTACGAGGTAAACCCATAATGAAGTCCATATTTATCACTTTCCACTTCTATGTAAGAATGTTAATCTCTTGAGTCATACCTTCTAGTTTTTGATGTTCTACATTAACCTGTTGACAATTAGGACACTTAGCCACAAAATCGGCTATGTCCCTCTTTATACCATTCCACCAAAAGACTTCCCGTAGATCACGGCACAACTTCGTGGAATATGAATGAATGGAATTCTTGGAGTTATGAGCTTCTAAGAATCTGCTTCCTCAACTCACCCACATTCAAAACACATGAGTGACCCTCGTAACAGAGCAGACCATCTCCCTCTCGGGAGAAAACCTCAACCTTCTCTTGATGAACTGCACCTTTCAATTGAAGTACTATTTTTCCTTAACCTCTGCTACCAATGAAGATTCAGATCTATTCTGAATTATCACACCACTATCTGACATGTCTGTAAGACAAAATCCTAAGCGAGAAAGCCGGTGAACATATTTTGCTAATTCCTTCCTTTCTTCCTCAACATGTGCTACACTACCCATATATAGTCTGCTGAGAGCATCAACCACTACATTGACCTTACCAGAATGGTAAAGCACATTCATTTCATAGTCTTTAATTTGAAGAATTTAGTCATCTCCTCTGACGAAGATTCAACTCTTTTTGGGTGAACACATACTAGAGGCTCTTAGGATCTGTGAATACATCAACATGAATACCATACAATTAGTGTCTCCAAATCTTTAGGGAAAATACTGCGGCTGCAAGCTCGAGGTCATGAGTCGGGTAGTTCTTCTCATGGACCTTAAGCTGCCTAGAAGCATCAGCTTTGACCTTACCTCGATGTATCAACACACAAACTAGGCCAACCCTGGATGCATCACAACAAATCACGTAACCGTCTGAACTATCTGGTAGGGTCAAGACCGGAGCTGTAGTCAACCTAGTCTTCAGTTCTGAGAAGTTTTTCTAACACTCATCTAACCACTGAAATTTGACCTTTTTTCTGAGTCAACTTGGTCAATAGGAAAGCTATGGATGAATATCCTCCAACAAATCTCCTGTAATAACCAACCAAACCTAAGAAACTTCTAATATCTGTTGGAGAGGTGGGTCTGGGTCATTTCTTTACTACCTCTATTTTCTAAGAATCCACTTTGCTAGATACCATATGACCAAGGAATGAAATTGACTGTAACCAGAATTCAAATTTGCTAAACTTAACGAATAACTGGTGATCCTTGAGAGTTTGCAGAACAACTCTCAAATGGGACATGTGCTCCTCCTCTTTTCTAGAGTAAATGAGGATATCATCAATGAAGACGATAACGAAGAAGTCCAAATACTGCCTGAACACCCTCTTCATTAAGTCCATGAAAGCTGCAAGAGCATTTGTTAATCCAAATGATATAACAACATATTCATAATGACCATACCGAATTCTGAAGGCAGTTTTCGGGATGTCACTATCTATGACTCTGAGTTGATGATAATCGGATGTGAGGTCTATCTTTGGAAATTAACTAGCACCCTGAAGTTGGTCGAAAAAGTCATCAATCCTAGGGATAGGTACTTATTCTTGATTGTGACTTTGTTCAACGTGTGATAGTTAATGTACATTCTGAGAGAACCACCCTTCCTTTTCACGAACAACACTAGTGCGCCCCATGGAGAGATACTAGGTCTGATGAAGCCCTTATCTAGAAGGTCTTTCAACTGCTCTTACAATTCCTTAAGCTTGGCTGGAGCCGTTCTATAAGGAGGAATTGAAAAGGGCTGGGTATCTGGAAATAGATCAATTCCAAAGTCGATTTCCCTTTCCGGAGGAACTTCGGGATTCTTCTGGAAATGGAAACTCATTTACTACTGGGACTGACTCAATAGCTGGGGTTTCGAAGCTTTAATCCTTAACCCGAACAAGATGACAAATGTACCCTTTAGAGATCATCTTTATGGTCGTAAAGTAAACGATAAATCGACCTATAGGCACTGAGCTACTACCCTTTAATACTAAGACTGGCTCGTTTGGAAACTGAAACTGAACGATCCTAGTTCTATAATTGACTGAGGTATAACATGAATGTAAGCAATCCATACCTAGAATAATATCAAAGTGTACCATTTCTAAATCAACAAGATCTTCTCAGCTGAATTTCTGAGAGACTGAGACAGGGCAATTTTTGTATACCCATCTAGCTATAGCTGGGTCACCAACTGGAGTAGAGACTGAGAAGGGTTCTAAAAGGGTTTCTGGACTGACATCGAAGTTTACTGCTATATTGGGAGTTACAAAGGACAATGTATCCCCTAGGTCTAACAATGCATAAACATCTAAATGAAAGACTTATAACATACCAGTGACCACATCAACAAAATCTACCTGGTCCTGGGGAGCCTTAGAGCATACAACCTGTTCTAGAGTTGACTGCCACTTATACCAGATGAAGTACCCTGCTGAGTTGGGCGACCTACAGGTGCTGCTGGAGCTATAAATTGAGCCCTATTGTTGTTACGCCTTTGCACCTGCTTGGCAGAAGAGCTATCCTTCAACCTATGGTCGAATTGACCACACCCAAAACATCCTTTCTAGCCTACAAAACACTCACCCAGATGGTTCTTACCACACTTTGGACCAGTTACGAAAGTCCTTTTACCTGAATGACTCCCCAGAGGTTTAGAGCTTGATGCCCTACCTTTCTGATCCTATCAAAACTTGGGGGATGGAGCACTAGCCGATGAAGGTGTTGGGGCTGTAGACCCCTGCTGAAACTATGAGTGATTTCCACTCCCTAATTTCTGCTTAGAGTACTCATAGTTCCCTGTTCTAGCCTTTTTATTGTCCTTGGCCAGTTCCATCAGCTTGTCTCCCTCAACCTACTGAGCATGAGTCATAAGCCTAGAGATATTCATATCCTCTAACAGCATAGCATTCCTGCACTCTGTCTTCACCAAGTCAGATACCCCAAACAGAAACTTACTCATTTATCCCCTTGGATCGGCAACCATGTGTGGAGCATATCTGGAGAGTTGGGTGAACTTAAGTCTGTACTCTTGGACTGACATTGTACCTTGTCTCAAATTCATAAACTCCTGAGCTTTTGCCTCCTTCAACTTTCTCGAGAATAACATGTCCAGAAAAGCTCTAGTGAAACACTACCAAATCACAGGAGCTGCATCTGCACCCCTGTTGTCCTTCCAGTGAGTGAACAAAATGTGAGCCACATCCTTAAGTTGGTAGGATGCCAATTCCACCCTATCATTAAAACTCACTTACATCACTCCAATTATTTTCTTAACCTCATAGATGATGTTTTGTGGATCCTCACCAATCTGTGACCCTAAAAACTCAAGCGGATTCATTCGAATAAAATATTGAGCCATATCTGCCACTGATCCACTGTTGGTGTTAGTACGTACTTGGGCTTGTTGATTGTTCTGGTTGGGCAAACTCTGAGGCAAGAGCTCGAGAGCACTCTAAAACTCTCCATTCGAATCCTTATAGTCTGGGACTAGAGAAAGTGTGTTAGCATTGCGTCCGTTAGCATTCCGTCTGTAAGCTCTACGAGGAGGCATGATCTGAAACACATAGTGATGAATTAGAAGGGAGATCATACCCATGCACGATAAGAATAACAAGAAAATGAATTTTTTCCTAAAACACTTTGTAGCCTCCCTCTCATTAGATGTGGTGTACTTCACACCCATGAAAAGGACTCTACTTAGTGCAGCTTTAAGACATCCTTGGACTCTTGAACCTAATGCTCTAATACCAAGTTTGTAACACCCCGAGGCTACCCTCTTGACATAGCACGGGACCTAGGATCACATGTGACCCTAAGCTAACCTTAAAGGTGACATATCATAAGCATACTAAGAACAACTGAATATAACATATACGATGTGGAAGCTAAAATAGTAGATGAATGAAAGTGGGGAATACCCAAAATTGATCTGAATATTTATAATGTACTACGAGTTTAGTGATACTGAACAATAACTCAAAAGCTAATTAAAGCCGAATCTAATACTATGTCTGAAAAAGCCTCTACAGACTACAGTTATTAGGACATGCCCCCAACTAAATCTAGCAAAATTGAAAATTGAAATGAAAGACTGAATATGAAAAAACATGTTTATTGTCCTCGAAGTATGAGGACTCACCACAGAAGATGCTGAATACGGATCGGGAATCGATCTATGCGTTATCTGTATGCTGAGTACATGAACCTACATCATGAAAGGATATAGCGTAGAGTATGCGTTAGTACTTGGAATGTACTGAGCTTGCAAGAGTACAATAAACTTAAAACGCAATGACTAAGTACTGATCATGAACCTCACATGCTGAACCAAGCATAATTAAGCAATGATATAATCTGAACAGAAACATAGTTACTGAAATATAACTGAAAATTGAGCTAAATGCAATGACTAAGTACTGATCATGAACCTCACAAGTTGAGACTGAATATTGAAGTATAAACTTAAAACGTAGTCAAATGAACTACAGTCTGACGGTGGGAGCTACTATTAACCGACATAAAATCACGTGAGCTAAGTGCGGAGTCCAATGTATACGCCCCATTGAGAGGATCCAATATACCTTGCTAGGGGTATAAAGGCATGACTGGCGTGATCACTAAATCTGATGCCCACAGAGGGGACTTTTAAACCTATGGGGGCACGTAGTTCTGGACTATGAGGGTACACTAAACTCTAGTCCAACTCAGTGCTAAGCCTACTCCCAACTGGAAATGTGTATGAAAAAAACATATATAACTGAAATACTGGATAGCTCAATGTTTTGACATGCAAATATGAGAATGTAACATTTAGGAACGGACATTGTAACATTCAAAAACTGGAGAATGTTTATCTATTTAATTGACCTAGCAAGTGTAATTCATGAAATAAGAGAATATGCACATCTAGGGTTCTTAGTTTCATGCAAAGAACTAAGAAAGCTTTCCAAGAAACAAGCTATTTCGATTTAGGATGCTACAACAGCTAAATCACAACAATTATCCAAGGTTTTAGAAACCCTAGGTCTAAACAATATATAGAAAATCAAGAATCTGACCTAGTTCTAGGGACCTATTGGATGAAAGGAACCCACTAGTGAAATACAACATACCTGGAGATGAAATTCACAGACAAATCATGTGGATTTCGTGGCTGAACTGAAGAAAATCTCTTGTTTGTTCTTAAGGGGGTAGTCGACTCTTTCTCCTCTTTTGCTCTAAGGTTTGGTGAAATTTTGTGATTAATCATTTTTGAGTTGGTTCTGACTAAATTACTAGGCTTAAACTGAGTAAAACGACGTAGTTTAGGTGTCCAATGCATAGCGGAAAACACCTAAATGACACCAACTTAAAATCTGATGGGGGCCTTCCACAATCCTATGACGGACCTTCGAAGGGACCACGGCCCATCAAGTTAGTCGTGGTCTGCTGGCCAGTGACTATTGGTTCTGGGGAGGGCCAACCACGAGCCCTACCACGGACCGTGAAGGCCACTGTGGTTCTTCACTTGGGCTGAGATCTGCTAGCTCAGGGCGACGGACGCCACCACTACCCGTCATCAAGACCACGGTCCATGGAGGGCTCCATGGTCTTATGTCTGGGCCTAGTTGGTTCTGCCTGGCTTACTTGAGCCTTCTCACGGCTCGTGGGGTGGTCCACGGCCCTTGAAGGGTCCCGTGGTCCACCACCACTTGGAGGGTGTTAACCACGGGCAGGTTGACGGACCGTGGTTCCTTTCATGGTCCATAAACCCTATCGTGGTTCACCAATTTTTTTTGAGTTTTCTGCTGAAAGTCCGAGTATGATTTTTGGGGTTTTACAAAAAACTAGGTGATTCCATCAGTCAAAGACTGATGATCAAAATTACTTGGTACATTTGTTAGTCAGGAGGTAGCAAGTGCTTCATGAATTAATCGATGTGCACCTAAATTGTCCTGGACACCACAGTTATATAAGTAGTATTTTCCTTTCTTTTTTCTCAGTTTCATACAACGAATTAGGTAACTTTTCCAAGAAAACATGTTATTTCGATTACAGGTACGACAACAGCTTAATCACAACAAAACTCCAAGGCTTTAGAAACACTAGGTCTAAACCAGATATGGAAAATCAAGGAGCTGCCTGAATTCTAGGGACCTAGTAGATGAAAGGAACCCACTAGTGAAATTCCACATACCTGGTGACGAAATATATGGCGAAATCCTTCGATTTCAGGGCTTAAACTTGAAGCAAACCTTCTTGATTATTCATGGGAAACTTGCACCTCTTTCTTCTCTTTTTGCTCTAAGTGTTGATGTTTTTTGGTGAATAAAGGTTTTGGTTAGGTATTAAATGACATAGTTTAAATGTTCAATGCATAGGGGAAAAGACCAAAATGCCCTAACTTAAAAAGCTGATGAGACCATTAACGACCCCTGATCGACGGACCGTGGACTGACTGACGGTTTGTCCTGGCAGGGTGTCGGTTGGCAACTGAGACATGGTGATGGTGGGCATGATCCACGGACTCTGGAGCACGAACCGTTGTCCCACCAACGGTCTGTAGGTCTTTACCGTGGGTTATGATTTTTCTTGGGCTTCTGGGTGGCCAACCAAGAACCATACCTACGGGGCCGTGGTTTGGCCTCCATCGATGGCACCTGAAAATCTGCTATTTGGTCTTTCTCAAATCCGGGGTGTTACATTATCTCCCACTTAGGAACATTCATCCTCGAATGAGGTCTAAACTAGCTGAGTATGGAGGAAAGGACCTGCAATCCCTACCACTAAGTATTAGGAACTGATATCTCACTAAACTGAGTTCCAATAACATGCAAATATGCTAAAATGCAAGAACAACTTAGGGAACATGTTATTAAGACTTAATTTACGCAAGAGTAAACTGAGAGGCTAGAGAGGAACTATTACCTCAAACTGAAACGGAATCGAAAGGAAAGAGATAAGGATACTTGGCCTTCATGGCTGCTTCTGCTTCTCAAGTAGTTCCCTCTACTAAATTACTCCTCCACAAAACCTTTACTAAAGCAACTTCCTTATTTCTCAACCTACGAAGATGACGATTAAGAATTTCAACAAGCACTTCTTTATTGGTGAGACTATCTTTCACAGCCACACTCTCTAATGGTACTATTGATGCCGGATAACCCACATACTTCTTCAACAAGGAAATGTGCAAGACTGGATGAACTGCTTTAAGTTATGCTGGCAACTCTAACTCATAAGCCACATTACCAACCCTTTTTAGAATTCTGTATGGACCTACATATCTTGGAAGTAGCTTCCCTTTCTTGCCAAATCTCATCACCCCCTTCATAGGTGACACCTTCAGGAAAACTCAATCATCGATTTCAAACACTAAGTCCCTTCTCCTCATATCTGTATAGAACCTCTGATGACTCTTAGCTGTCTTTACTCTATCTCTGATGAGTTAAACTTTCTCCATAGCCTCATGAATTGAATCTGGCCAAGTCAAGGTTGCTTCACCTACTTAAAACCAACCAATCGGGGACCTGCATCTACGTCCATATAGTGCCTCATACCGGGCCATCTGAATAATATAATGGAAGCTATTATTATAGGCAAACTCTATGAGAGGTAGGTGATCATCTCAACTTCCCTTGAAATCGATCTCATATGCTCTCATTATGTCCTCTAAGGTCTGAATGGTACGTTCTGCCTGACCATCCGTTTGTGGATGAAATGTTGTACTGATATTTGGCTAAGTACCAAGACCTTTTTGAAAAGATTTCCAAAAATGAGAGGTAAACTGAGGACCTCTATCTGAGATGATAGATAAGGGGACCCCATGCAACCTAACTATCTCATTGATGTAGAGTTTGGCATAGTCCTCTGCTGAATTTGTAGTCTTGACAGCCAAGAAGTGAGTAGACTTAGTGACTCTGTCTAACCTCGCCACTACAAGAAAGTGGAGATACAACGATATTTTCTAAATGTCGTATTATGATGTTTAAATGTCACAAATTTGTTTACCGACATTTATTTTACATTTGGACCAAATGTCATAAATTTTAGTGTCGGGAACTTTCCTGACATTTAGGTAATTGTCGAGAAGAATTTGTGACATTTAGGTAAATGTTGAAAAGAATTTGCGTCATTTACTTTGCAACATATTTGTAAATGTTGGTAAGATTATTACGACATTTATTTTTTGACATTTATGTGAATGTCGATAAGAAATATATGACATTTATTTTTTGACATTTAAGTGAATGTCAGTATGAGATATATGACATTTATTTTCGACATTTAGGTAAATGTCAGTATGAGATATATGACATTTATTTTTGACATTTAGGTAAATGTCGGTATGAGATATATATGACATTTATTTTAGATAATTAGGTAAATGTTAGTATAAGATATATGACATTTATTTTTGGCATTTACGTAAATGTCGGTATGAAATATATGACATTTATTTTTGACATTTAAGTAAATGTCGATATGAGATATATGACATTTATTTTTTCGACATTTATGAAATGTCACTTAAACTTTCTGACATTTAGATTAAATGTTGGTAAAATAAATTTCAAGACACTTGTGACATTTATAAAATGTCACATTGAAATTTCTGACACTTTAGTTAAATGTCAACAAATGCTATTATTGAAATGTCATAAAAAATTGGTGATATTATTTTATATTTATCTAAAATGTCATATTAATCTAAATGTCGCTACCAAGTTTCTTAAACATCCCAGAAAAATCTATATATAATTTTTCTCAAGACACAAATGCATACAAACAATTCGTGCATTCAAAACTATCTCCTTCATGATAAGCAAGAAATATTATATAAAGCAAATATTTTCTAATATTATAATCAAAGAACAAAATAGCAATATAATAAGTTTTCTGTAAAAGTAAACAATGTCAAAACAAATTATCTTTTATATCTCAAGTAAAATTGAGATCTAACTTAAATGTAATAATCTCAACATAAAACCAACTAATTAACTCCTAATTCAAATGGAATTAAAATCTCCAAAAAAAATTACAATAAATCTTTATGAAATCATCAATCCAAATGTCGAGAATGTTGAAGTCGATACTTGACCTCAATTTCCTTGAAAATTTTGCACAAGAAATGCACAGAAGAAAAATTTTATAACCTATATAATAATAGAAATTAGATCCTCATTAACTAGAACAAATTGGGATATCAAAAATGACTAATTGAATTTTTCTAAAAACAAACATATTAAGGTATTGATGCAAACGCAGTAATTATATACATGAAAATTTTCCTCCTTTTTGAAAGAAAAGAAAGATCTTGTAGTTTTTTCAAACATACCCACTTCTTTTTATTTGTTCCAACTACGGTAGTTCCAGTCTTCTTGATCATGTTAGCCTGACAAAAAACATTAAATTGATTATTTTGATACTTTACGAAATACAAAACTTAACATTTCATTGAATACATAATTGGGCCAATTTTTTCAGAAAGAAGATAAAAAAAGGAAGATATATGATTGCTTCAACAAACCAAATATCTGGTGTTGGGACAAACATACAAACATTTTATAATGCAACTAATAGTGTGATAGCATTAATATGAGTTTTTCCAACACAATGTTCACATATCATTAGTTCTTGACCACAAAACCTAGCATAGTTATCTAGTTAACTAGTTCATCCAAATACCTCTACATCAATTCCAACCAACTCTGCAGATACTGATTTGAACAAAGAAAGAAACACTAGTTTCCGTCAAAGCACACAATAAGCCACACAACAAACCATAACATCACTGTAATGAACTCAATGCATCTTAACATTCTATACAGACAGAAACAACGAGCTAAACCAGAGTAGAATTGAACAATTAGCTTATCAAAAGCAACATGATCAAATTCTAGATCTACAACTCCAAATCCAGTCTACTAGTACATCCAAATCCAACTAGATCCACATCTAGCTTTATTGAAATCACAAAATAAACCATACAGTAAACCAAATCTTAGCAACATTAAAACTCCATTCTCTGACTTTTAACGTCTTCTCACTAATTTCCCAAACCAATACTGAAGGGAGAATTATTGTCTTACACAAGACACCTCTTATGAACAAGCTATGAATGTCATCTAACAAACTAGAGGTGGATGGCATTTGGGCCCTGAAAAAATGTAGGGAACTTGTTCTATGTTGTTTCAGGTTCAACTATCAAAGTGACGAAAAAAATATCCGACATGTGATATTGAGAGATCATAAGGGTTTTATCACTAATCTGGCCTAGACAAGCTGAGAGGAGGAGCCTGAACTCTATTATAAGCTCATGCTTTTTAAATAACAACTTTCAACATAAACTGTTATATGGACCTGTTGAAGTTACATGTTTGACGATTGTGTTAAGTTGATTTACCTCTACGTTTAGTATTTGTATGACTTTAACTACATGCTAAATTGACTTAATTTTTATTTGGCTTATTGAACCAAGAACCTGAAAATGTCTTTTCATACACAGAAGCTTGTCCCTTGGTTATTCTACCTTTGCAAACTACCATATTCAATAATGGCTAACATCAGGCTTTTTTTTTTTGCAAACCTAGCAGCTCTGAGCAGACCTCTTCAAGTTGTCGACACTCTGATATATTCGATTCATTTCAGTCCCTGAAACTTAAACCCTCTCCCCAGCCAAAAGTTTCGCCAGCCATGAGCAGCTTACAAGGATATTATGGTCTTAAACAGCTAGATCAGAAAGCTGCATCAGAAGGATTTGAAATGGCAGTGTATAGTAAGGCAGGATCACATTATTTAGAAGATGGCCCATTTTACAAATCCTCTCCTCTTTCAAATCCACCACATAGTCTTCAGAGAAAATATAAAAGTGTAGCTAATGGTTTTATGTCAAAGAATGGAGTTCCGGCAAATCATCTATCAACACAGGACACCAGAGACAATGGTTCGGATAGATGGTTTGAGAAATTAGTGAGAATGCGTCAAAAGTCAGAGACTCATTTCACGCGTACTCCAGAAATGTTGTTGAAGGAAGATGACTCAATGCAACTCAAATAATACCACATAAACTTGTAGAAATAGTAAACTCCATAAATACACAGAAACAACATTAAAACATACTAGAATTGAACAAATTATCTTATCAGAAGTCGCAATGATCAAATTCTAACACTTCAGCTCCAAATCCAACTAGATCCAAACCTAGCTTTGTTTAAAAAAAGCAGCAAACCAAATCATAGCGATGAAAAACTCAGATAGCTCAAAGTATCATCCAAAGGATTTCTTTTTATGAGATATGAGTTATAATCTACCATAGTATATTTGGATATGATTGTTTGGATAGTCCTTTTATCTCTTTTTAAGTATTTCTGATAGTTTAAAGAATCATATCCCAAAAAAACTCGCAGTTCCCAAAAAAGCAGATAACAGAAACTACTTAATGAAAAAAAATGTTCATTATTGTAAGAACCCATTCCCAGACCCCAGTAGTGGGATCACACTATGTATGTTGTTTATTGTAAGAACTCATCTTACAATAAGCTAAAATCTCCAGCACACAGATTATATAGCACACAATAAACAATATAAGACCTTACCAGATTTACATATTCAGTTAAATTATTTCCTTTTCTAGAAGGAAATGACCCATTCTCTAGAACTAACCACCTCTTTCAGTCACATGCAACAAGTTCATAGAACTAAATACATATTCCAGTACATTATTACTGACATCTGCATTGGTACTGCATGAGCTTCAAATATACTTGAACTAATCTTAAAATTATTTTAGCACACATCAAACAATAAAAGACCTCCAGAACAAGGTCCCAAATCTAATGTAAGCAGATCCAGACTGCACAAACATATATATAATCCATTCTAATTATAACTTGACAACGACAAATTCAGTAAAAACATTTAGAGAGTTCAGTATCACATTTTCATTGCTGCTCATTATTAATAAATCAATATTCAGACTGGGTCTATTTAGACTCCAAAAAACAAACCTGGAAACATCTGAACAAAACTACATCCAGAATTATTTGACAATAAACACATACGAAGGAATCATGCTATTTGCTTCGACTATTTTCCTGGACAAGGCAATAAGAGAATCTACAAATTAATTGAAACAAGCTCACTATTTTAGAGAAACAAGACAGATGTGAAGCAGGGTAGCAATGTGCAGGATCTCCAAACCCACAATCAGCAAAATAATGCCAAAAACAAGGTAATCCCAAAGCTTTCACCTTATGCTGTGAAACAATCTTTTGCGGTTAAATTGAGGCATAATGAGGATTCAAACATGGACTCAAGAAAGAAAAAAGGAACAAAAATAAGGGTGATCAAGGAAGAACTGAACAATAGAATATGCAGTCGAGTGACAAGAAAAATAATACAACATCACATATAGACTCAAGGCAACATCATTACCAAGAAGAAGAGCAAAATCAACAGGAAGACAATGGCAAACTCAAAAAAAAAAAAGAATAACAAAAACAATACAAACAATGAGGAGAGACCTAAGACAACTCAAGAACAGATGGATCAGGCCAATTCCCAGAAAGTCACAGTCATACAGGTAAAAATATTATTACTCGTAACTCTTATATTGATCTTGTTGAACCAGATCTGCCAAACTGTCCATGTACATGCAAAACTCATCATGAAGACAAGGCACCAGCTGGGAAAACACAGGCCAAACTAGGGGAAGATTCTGTGTTACCAACTCCTATATCCCAAAATCCTCCCTCTATGCCTAATGTACATGTAGGTATGGACAAAGAAGGAAATACAAAGGCCTCTAAGATCAAAGTTATTGACTCAATTCTCCCATTACCCCTCACCCTTTAGATAATTGTTTAACTATTGTGGAAGCTGTTGGAGTGTTGGATGGAGGGTTGGAGGAGATCATTACTAACTTGCAGGAAGGGGTATCCAAAGGGGGGTTTCTGCATCATGAGAATTTACACACTGACCCTAAGAAAGACCCTAGAGATTCTGCTACCACTTCAAATCAGACCACACAAGAAAACCAGCACAATCAACTCATCCATCAGGGAATAGTTTCTGGTCAGGGACATAGTAAAAAGAATGATCAACAAGGTAATCTTAATACTTCTCATAACACTCAGAAAAAAAAAAAATGTTCATTAGTGAGAATAGGAACAAAACATACAAGACAGTGGGGGCACAAAGCAAGGGCAAACTATCAACAACAAATCTCAGGGAAAACTAAGCGAAAAAAAGAGAAATGCCATCAAAAGAAGTCAACAACAAGCAGCAGGGACAGAAGAGAATAAGGGGCAAGAGCTACAAGTTCAAGTTGGTCAAAATGAACATAGCAACATCATAAATACAGATTATGAAATGATACATTAGAGTATGATCAGGACACATAGTCTTTGGTGCTAAGTTTTTCAATTTTGGAGGCTTAATGCATGAAAGAGTTGACTTTTGTCAACATCTAAAGATTCTGATGTCGGATCAAAAAAAATTCAGCTCCATCAGCTACGGATGGGTCCTTTTGGTTTAGTGTGATTTTTGATTCGAGTTTCGAGGCTTCTATTTGGAGTGTGTATGATTAGGCATTTTAGCTTTTGTGGTGAAAACTAGAAATAATATGATAAATTAACACAGTTTATAATTTCACTATATCAACTGAAAAACAACAACAACAACAAGAACCAAAAGAAAAAGATGATCACTTAGACTGTTTATGTGTACATGACGCGCAATTAACAGTTTGTCGATTAATCCATATTGAACAAGAAAGAGGAATTAGTTGATCTCGTGATCATATAAATGTTAGGATTTACGCAATTAAAATAAAATTCAAAATTTTAATGAAATTTTCTCTAACCTTTCTTGTGTGAACACCTTGAACAGGTGATGATGGTTGTTGACAATCTTCAAGTGGGTTATCAGGAACCTATTGCAAAAGAGGAAGACCATTATAATTAAGAGAAACTAAGTTTTCATCTAAAAAAAGTAATTTTTTTTTAGCAACACAATTATTTCATCTGCTCTGATTATAAATTTTCGTCAATATTAATTCCCTAAGACTCTACATATGCTTTTATTCCTTCCTTCACTTTATCCGCTATAATTTCTTCCATATACATTTTTGCTTCCGATAATTTTCTCTCCATCACTTCGTTATTCTCGTTTGCTTCCTCTTTCGCTTCTAACAACTTTTTAGCCATCGCTTCCATCTCTTTTTTTGCTTCATACATCTTCTCTGTCATCTCAATTTTCATAGCTGAGGTAGCTTTTTGAACTTCCATCTCAACCCTTGTATCAAAATCTCTTTTTTCAGCCTGAGATCGTTTATATATGGGGCCATATACTAAGCTAGGAGATGCTCCTTTTCCTAGAGTTTGGACAATTCCATGAGTGTCTGATCCCATTACTTGGGAGTACACATCATTAGGAGTACTTCCATGGACATTCAACTTAGGATACACCTCGGCAAGATCATCCATTTGTTTCTTTTTGAAAGAAAGGTAAAGTAATGAGAAGTTTTAAAAAAAAATTGTAATAGAAAGAAAGTACCTATGTATTTTTAAAGAGTAAGAGTTTACCATAACTTCAGCAGCTATCTCATTTACTGGTCGTTTATTCGCTCTAATGTGAGTTTTTTTGAACACCTCAATACGAGTTGGGTGTACACCATTATTCATCTTTGTCATCTGTTTGAATAGTAAGAGATTGACATTAACTATTCACGATAAGTATTATTTAATATATAAATTATAGAAAATAAATAGTGATTACTACGTACATCGTCTATAATTTGAAAATGACTTTCTCCTTGATGTGTGTGGCATAGTCAATTTTTTCGACTTTCTTTGTTTCTCTCACTCTTTTCCTAGAAATTTGAACACAACAATATATAAGCGGACATGCGCAATATTGAATATATAAAAGAAATAGCCAAGAAAAAATATAAAAAAGTAGCATAGTTGAGTTTCACAAAGTGCAATCAATTTTCTATACAAGTACATTTTGGGCAGGTTGGCAAACTGGACATGTACAACAACATTATTTCTGCCAATTAGAAGAAAGGGACAAATCAAGAAAGAACTTACTAGTTGTTCTACAATAAGAAGTATAATCAGGACACGACTTTAATAATTTATGACAACTTCTATGAAATTCTCATTTATTAGAGCAAATGCAGAAATAGAAATCTAGCACATACCTTTGCTTCTTTTGAGCTCCAATAATGAACTAATTGAACGCCACTGATCTTCTTCAACTCTATCTGGACAATGAGCTAAACTCTCAATATCAGTTTTATATGGGTCATATCCAATGGTTTTTGCTTCATGCTTTGATTCTTTCAATTTAGATCCAAATGACATCATCAGTATGCGCTTCATGTCATCAGTTACATTAGTATTTTCCTGTACACATATTTAATACACAACTCATTTATAAAATAAAATTTAAAAACAAAAACATCTTAGTATATAGGTTTTGTGTATACTAAGAACCTTGATATAAGCCCATATTCTATCCTTGTACATACTAGATACAAGCGTCCAATCTTTATGATTCAGTGGCGCTAAGATGCCATTTCGTGCTAGCAACCCAAGTTTTGAACTCAATCTAGTTCCTTCTAACCCAATAACTTGACCATGTTCATTCAATTCAATATGTAAATTTCCACCATCTTTCCCCCATCCTGAGTGCATCATAGTGGGACCCCTAGTTCACTTAGATTGCTCTTCACTCTCATTAGAAACTATAAATAATCAAAGATAAAAAGAGGCAAATTTATTATTTATATAAAAATTATCTAACTACTTTATACTATGAAATCAAGAATAAATATCATGAGATTTAATACCTGGAAGTTTTTTTGTATCATGTGATTCATCTCTTTCATTTTGTGGCCAATTTTGGGGTGGTTGAGGCATCGACATACTTCCGATTTGTTATTTTTGTTGCTCAAAATCTATATCTAATCAAAGATAAAAAGAGGAAAATTTATTATTTATATAAAAATTATCTAACTACTTTATACTATGAAATCAAGAATAAATATCATGAGATTTAATACCTGGAAGTTTTTTTGTATCATGTGATTCATCTCTTTCATTTTGTGACTAATTTTGGGGCTGTTGAGGCATTGGCATACTTCCGATTTGTTGTTTTTGTTGCTCCGAAGAATCATATAAAAGCTCACCTTAACTAGAATTTATGTCTTTTTCTTGCCATTTCAACGAAGTTCCTCAGCAGTTATGAATCCTGCCAAATTTAAAGTAGTTTCTACTATACAAAAGTATAAAATAATATCTAACTATCATGTCAAATAATAAGACATAAACATATGAGATTTTAACAACTGAATGAAGAGAAAAAACATCAAAGTCATTATTGTTCAACAATCAACTGTACTGAAATAGTGATTATACTACTATAGTAACAAAAACTAAGATATGTTGTCATCTTCATCATATGCTTCATTACTTTCCAAAGTTTTTGGGTCAATTTCTAATCTTGGTACTCCTTCTCTAACCCATTCAATGTCTTCTTCAGTTTCAAAT
The DNA here is from genome assembly GCF_000226075.1 of Solanum tuberosum. Lineage (NCBI taxonomy): Eukaryota > Viridiplantae > Streptophyta > Magnoliopsida > Solanales > Solanaceae > Solanum > Solanum tuberosum. The sequence continues at coordinate 445,610 of NW_006239324.1, read as the reverse complement.
GTTGTGTCATCCAATTGTTGTTCAGGCCACAACTCCATATGTCCTTCCTTATGCTCAATTATTGGTCTGTCATCACCTAAATCATAAAAACCTCTTGGCTTAAGTTTAACAACCATTCACCACTCCTTTTCCATAGGATGATCGACATAAAACACTTGTTGAGATTGAGAAGCAAAGATGAATGGTTCATCTGATAATTGATCTCTTGTATAGAGTAGATGATTAAAATTCACAAGAGTAAATACATAATCATCTTTCTCAATAAGCCCCTTGTTATTGTTCACCCATTTACATTTAAACAATACAAACTTGAGATTCTTGGAATAATATAGCTCAATTATGTCTGTGAGGATTCCATAAAAGAAACCTCTGCCAATATGGGATTTTTATCTTTTTGTGCTTGCATAACTTTGAGTGATAGCCTTTAACATGATACCACTATTTTGAGTTTTTCTCTTAAGATCACGAGACTCTGTTAAGTATTTAACTCCATCACATATATAGCCAGTCATTCTTTTTGCTTGTATTAATGGGCCAATAGCTAAAGTTTGAATATCCTCAGATATTTTTTCACCAGCCATATGCATCTTCTCGACCTAGCATTCAAAAATAAAGATGTGATCTAAAAGTTATAATTACCTATATAGTAATATATGAGCAAATATTTTAGCTAGTTGATACTTAATTTAAGAATCATGTTCAGAAGATTTTAAAATTATTTCGAAACATAGAATTATTTAGTTGGTTAATTTTTTTAAATTTATTTTTGGTTAATTTAAGCTATAGATTTAAAAGTTTTTTAAATTATTTTTAAATTTTACATTTTAAATTTTAAAATTGTTGAATTTTTACGGTGCTGACATGTGAACTTTTTACTTCTCCTATTATATATAGGAGAAGCAATACCGAATTTTTATTACTATTTATTTAAAATAATATTGAATTTTTATTATTATGTTTAAATATAATTAAGAAAAAATAGAGCAATTTTTTGTGACTCTCATAACTAAACAACTGATTTGCATTTCAAAAGAAGTCATTTGACAATTTTTAAACCATCTTCTCTAATTTTTTGGCTTCATGTAAATGTTTTGAATTGTTATTTTTTAGATCTATATCTCACCTATATTGGAGGTAATGGGGATGTGGGTGAGGATTTGTGGGGGTATTAATTTAGATAGGAGAAATATTTTTAAAATAAAATAAAATAAATTGAATGTTAAAAATATGTGAAAATTTGAATTTGTTATAATTTTTTCACTGTACCTTTTAATTTTTAATGTCCAAGATATAAATATTTAAATTTTAAATTTAACTTTAATTATTTAAAATAATATCAAGAGTAATTAATCCTATTTTGCTAATGATTAGTGAAAAAGTAACAAAGAATATTCTTTTTCTTTTAATTCGTATGCTAAATTAACTACAATGATAATACTATCAAACAATTTAAAACAGTTTAAAGCACTAAAGCAGGAATTGTTTATGTTTTGCATCCTCCGTTCTCTTATTAAAGGAAGTTAATAAAGGAAGAAGAAGCAGTATTTAAATATTTAATGTGTTACTTATTATTCTTTTATTTAGTATTTTAATTTATTTAATAATAATTAATTCAAATTAATTAATACATTTGTAAATTAAATACATTCACACTCCTTTGAAGTAGGATAATTAACTATAAATTAACACTAAATGTACTTTTCCATGAACATCATAGTAATAATGAAGTATAAACCTCTTGACATAATCAAATGATGTTTAATCCTATAGTAATATTCCCTCAGCAAGCACAATTGCAATGTTCAGTTGACGCTTAAGAATCTAAGGCTTTTAGTAGAATGTTGCCCTTGAATATAATCACATACAATCAGATGTAAAATCTTCCCCTTCTTTAGGATTTCAATTTAGTCCTATAAACTCTCCCCTCGTTTCATTTTTTTTGAGGTAGATGTTATTGTTGCCTCGAAGGTATTGCAAGACCGAAGAGCAGTTGTGAGGTGACCTATGCAAGGTTCTTGCATATACTGACTAAGAGTGAGCACAGTGAAGGAGAGGTCTGGTCTGGTATGAGTCAAATAGTTGAGTTTTCCAACTAACTTGCGATAAATTGTCGGATCTTTGAGAGGTAGACCAGAATCTGCAGTCAATGTCATATGTGGTTGATAAGCTAATTGTTCAATTCTACTCTGTTTTTAGCTCTCTGTTTCTATCTGTATAGAATGTTAAGTTGCATTGAGTTCATTACAGTGATGTTATGGTTTGATGTGTGGCTTATTGTGTGCTTTGAAGGAAAGTAGTGTTTCCTGCTTTGTTCAAATCAGTATCTGCAGAGTTGGTTGGAATGGATCTAGAGATATTTGGATGAACTAGTTGACTAGATAACTATGCTAGGTTTTGTGGTCAAGAACTAATGATATGTGAACATTGTGTTTGGCCAGGATTTGGTTAGAATCCCCCAATTGTAAACGGGTTAGGTCCTTCGCCGCCACCATTATCCCCACAGTCAACACCATTACTGTTTATTTGATTATACCCTCTAAAATTTGTGATATTTGCAAACAAAAGAGAGGAGGAGCTTTTGAATTTTTACATGAGGGAAGAAGTACAAGAAAAATAAGGCAAGAACTCATCTGACTCTCCAAGTGCTAACAATAATGAATTTGAACAACAAATAGAGATTTATCTATTTTTTGTAACTCTCCAAATGCTTAGAATCTTAAATCTTAATTATAATAACTCAGAAAAGAACAACTGCAATATGCCTCACCTCTAGGAACTTGAGACGGGGTGAGGGGCGTGGACCGTATATTGGAGCCTTAGGAGTGTGAGGAGTGATCCATATGCCTTAATTATCTATTTTTTTTCTTACAAATGGCTAGTGGTCCGTGGGGACGGGAGTCATGGTTCCTGACAACTCATGTTGCATTCTATCTGGAGTTGTATTAAAATGGAAAAGTCTTACCTGAATTACTGCCTTTTTATCTTTTGTGAATCATGAAAAACTGCTTTAAGTTGGTCGTGGTGTCAATGACTATGTATTTTGAGCTGTAAACTCATTGCGGAACTAAAGACTAATAACTAAGATAAGGAGACTTGAAAGAGAAACAGTCTAATCAAGGTTGCACCTAGTAAGTCCTAGAATCTTTAAGGCTTTGAGAGTAGTTCCGAGTGAATCGGGTATCCCACCAGAAACATTATAATAATAGAGATCTAACTCCCTTAGTGAATAAGTACTCCTACTCCAATTAAACTTGGGGGACAAAACAGTTAGCTAATTTCCTGACAGTCTGAGAGCTTCCACTTCTTAGACTAGAGCCAGTTACAAATTCCCTTTTCTCTTATTCTTTTACTGTCCCTCCTTCTCAGCCCCAAAATCGAGGGGCGCAACTAGCTCCTAATGCAAAAACTGAGTCCTGAGCCGACCTTGTTGAACCATTTGCTACTAGCGCATGGCAGGCACACGCAAACAAGAAAACAAACAAGTATATCTCGCCTTAAAACTAAGCCCTCGGGCGGCAAGGCCTCTATCAAGCTATAAAAGAAACAGCTACTCCCAGGAGATCATATAAATAAATAGTCAACTAGCACAAAAGTACTGATTGGGCCGTCGAGGCCACCATAATATCTATACCAAAACTAAAAGCAGGTATATATCAATACAATACATCAAACAGCTCACAAACTTCAGCAAACCAACAACCTAGGCCAGTATGTCCATAACATAGCTATACACCGCACACACTACTTTGCAAGCCTCTAAGAGTAGTAAAGATTGGCGGGACAAGACCCAACCTACCCATAAAGATATATACAACAAAAGGTAGCAAACCTCCCAACTCCGGCAGCTCCGGAGGAAAGGGACTAGCCAATCGGATAAAAGTCAATCCTGCTGTTGAGGAGGTTTACTAAGTCGTCTATCGGCACCTGCATGCATGAATGCATTGCCCCCAAGGCAATGGGGCGTCAGTACAAAATAATGTATAGAGTATGAAAGGATATAGACTAAGTGAGCAAGTATCATAATATACGAAAAGCAATCACGTAAGGAAATCACAATTTTAGATAAGCAAGCTAACCGGCTACTGAATCTAAAAATACAAAAATGATCAAACATCAACCTGACCAAGCCCCCAAAAGCTCGGCAGGTACAAATAACATACCACCTACCTAGGGCACCATAAGGCCAGAAAGTGCCAAATCAATCTACATACCCATATCGGTAGACCCTTGTCTTTGTAAGAAGTCACATAGCCCTTGTTGGCAATGATATTGGCCCGTAGGCAGCGCATAGCCCTCTTAGGCAACATCATAGCTCTATGGGGCTGCACATAGCCCTCTTTTTCATCAACATAGCCCTGTAGGCAACACATAGCCCTCTTTGGCGTCAAAATATCCCCGTAGGTAACACATAACACTCTTTGAGATCAATACTGCTCCGTGGGCAACAAATAGCCCTCTTTGAAAATAACATAGTCCTATTAGAGAACATCATAGCTACCATAGGTAGATCATAGTTCAACAACTAACCACAATAGCCCCAAGGGCGACAACAAACAATTGAATAGACTAAAGGCGAGCAATTTAGCTATAAACAATATATATGAATAATCTCCAAGTCGTTCCTAACTTAAGGTCGTTCTTAACAGATTATGAGTCCCTAAAATGAGGGTTTATAACCACTCAATCAGCCAACCACTCACAATTAAATCTACAAGATCACCAACATTAACTACCTCTAAGGAAACATGTCGAACGAAGGGAATAACCTTAACATACATTTCCAATGAACGCTCGAAAGACCATAGTTCCTTCACAAAAGTTGTTCCTTATCTCCTAAGCTTCACAAACACTATATATATACAGCTGGTACACACCTATAAATAGTTCATAATTAATCTTAAATCGGCATATTTGCCATATTGCCACAACTTGTCGAAACGTCCATAGAAATTCATAAAAACAATCATAAAAGAGTCTCGAGATGATTACCTTAGTTAACCAAGTCTAAACCTTGAAGAAACACCATTAACTACAAATTTATATGGGTAGAAATTGTCAAAAACTAACCTTCATCATGCAAGAACTCCATAGGAACCCTCTCTGAAGCTTTCTCTCTGGTTTGGAAGTGAGATGAATTGTTTTCCGGATTCTGCCCCAGCAGTCTGTAGTAATTAAAACCCTTATAACCTTTTACTCCGATGTCGGTTGGATACGGGGTTTTATGCGTTGCAAACTACACTAGTAGGCCTTCGATTTAATGGGTGATAGGTCTTCTAACTCTTTATATATTGGGAGAAAACATGCCAGACATTTGACCCAAACTTTAGAGAAATCTTTAAAAAGGAACTTACGATAACTTTCAACAACTTTGATTTTGCCATTTACCTAACATCAAAACTTGAGATACAACCCTTGAACACTTAAAATATGACATACCACATCATTCTTATTTTATTACCCACCCTCCTTGTCTTTCCACGAAGATACGAGTTAATTTAGACGTTTTGAAAAGTCGGGGTGTTACATCCTTCCCCCCGAAGAAACATTCGTCCTCGAATGAAAAATATTTGAGCCATGTGGTTAAGTCCTTAGGAGTATCAAAAATTTAGGCAGAATATCCTTTGTAAATGTGACTATCCAGGAACATGAAATGCGGAAATTCTAACCTAGGCGTCTTACAGGATGACATAAATAGCTAAGCACTATAGCTCCACAATAACAGTGCGAGCAAATATACAATGACAACAACAATAATAATAAGCAACAATTTATAAAAAAAAATTAGATTGGTATCCAACCTCACTGCCCTAATATACACTGATATGCCATCACCCTGGGTACGAAACAAATGAGGATATTTGGAGCTCATGCCATCCTCAGCTTCCCAGGTCACCTCTTCTCTATTCTTGTTTCTCCACAATTCTTTAACCGAAGCCACCTCTTTGGTCCTCAATTTATGGACCTGCTGATCTAATATGAAAATTGGAGTTTCCTCGTAGGACAACTCCTCTGTGATATGAATATCCTCAACCGGGACAACCCGAGAAGGGTCCCCTACACACTTCCGTAGCATCGATACATGGAAAACTGGAAGAACAGATTCTAGCCCCGAAAGCAATTCTAACTCATATGCCACCCGTCCTACCCTCCGAAGGATCTGGTATGGCCCAATGAATCTTGGAGTAAGCTTGCCTTTTTTGACAAATCTCATAACACCTTTTATAGACGAGACTTTTAAGAATACCCAGTCATCAACATAAAACTCTAAGTCCCTTCGTCGCACATCTGAGTATGACTTCTGCCGGCTTTGAGCTGTTAGCAACCTCTCCCGAATGAGCTTAACCTGCTCCACTATCTATTGTACTAAGTTAGGTCCAATCAACCCTGACTCACCTACCTCAAACCATCCGATAGGGGATCTACATTTTCGCCCATAAAAAGCCTCATAAGGTACCATCCCGATGCTCGAATGATAACTATTATTGTATGCAAAATCAATAAGAGGTAAGTGGTCATCTCAACTTCCCATAAAGTCTAGCACGCACGTCTGTAGCATATCCTCAAGTGTAAAAATTGTGCGCTCAGCCTAACCATCTGTCTGAGGGTGAAAGGTTGTACTAAGATTAACCTGTGTCCCCAGTCCTTTCTGGAAGGACTTCCAGAATTTGGTGGTAAATTGTGTTCCTCTATCAAAGATAATAGATATTGGGACATCATGTAGCCTAACAATATCTCTAATATAGAGCCCTGCATAGTCTTCGGCCGTAAAAGTACCCCTGACTGGTAAGAAGTGGGCGGTAACCCTGTAATAAAATCCATAGTAATTGCTTCCCACTTCCACAAAGGAATGGCTATCTCCTGAACTAGCCTAACAGGATATTGGTGCTCAACCTTCACCTGTTGGCAATTAGGACACTGTGCCACAAACTCAGCAACGCCATTCTTAATCCCGTGCCACCAATAGATCTCCTTAATATCACGGTACATCTTCGTCGAACCAGGGTGAATAGAATAACGAGAATGATGTGTCTCTTCCATAATCCGATGTCGAAGCCCTACAATATTTGGAACACACAATCGACTGCTTTATCTAAGGACTCCATCTCCTGCTATATCAAATGCTAAAGACTGCTGATCCTGAGCCTTAGCTTTGAGCTGCTGTAAGCTAGGATCCTCTTGTTGCCGTGAATTTACTTCTACAACTAGAGATGATACGACTGTGTCCTGAATTGTTAGCCCACTATATTTTGCCTCTAACAATCTGACTCCCAAGCTAGCTAACTGATGAAGCTCTCGCGCTAGCTCACGCTTCGCAACACCTAAATTAGATAAACTACCCAAAGATCTTCGACTGAGGGCATCCGCTACCACATTCGCCTTTCCTGGATGATATAAAATATCTACGTCGTAGTCTTTCAGTAACTCAAGCCATAGACGTTGTTGTAGATTTCACCCCTTCTGTCTAAAGATATATTGAAGGCTTTTATGATCTGTGAAGATGTCAACATGAATGCCATACAAATAATTTCTCCAGATCTTTAACACATGCACAACTGCAGCCAACTCTAAATAGTGGGTCGAATAGTTCTTCTCACGCTTTCTCAACTGCCTTGAAGCATATGCGATAACCTTACCATGTTGCATTAGAACACATCCCATCCCAATCCAACAACAGAAGCATCACAATACTCCGCATAGCTTTTTGAACACTCTGGCAATGCAAGAACTGGTGTTGATGTCAACCTGTCCTTCAGCTCCCGAAAACTATTCTTGCAAGCCTCGGTCCACTGGAACTTAACTGCTTTTTGAGTAAGCTTCATTAATGGGGCTGAAAGTGAAGAAAACCCCTCTACAAACCTTCTATAGTACCGAGCTAACCCTAAGAAACTACGAACCTCAGTCGGAGTCATGGCTCTGGGCCAAGTCTTTACGGCCTCAATCTTTTGTGTATCAACCGCAATGCCTGCATCTGATACAATATGGCCTAAGAAAGCTACAGAGTCCAATCAAAACTCACACTTAGAAAACTTTGCATAAAGTTCTCGGTCTCGAAGAACCTGAAGGACTGCTCGCAAATGATTTGCATGCTCAGCTTTTGAACATGAATACACCAAAATATCATCAATAAATACAGTCACAAACAAGTGTAGTTATGGCTTGAATATACTATTCATCAGGTCCATGAACATTGCTGGGGCATTAGTTAATCCAAAAGACATTACGAAGCAACGTGTCCATATATGGTTCTAAAAGCTGTCTTTGGAATGTCTTTCTCCGGAACTCGTATCTGGTGGTACCCTAATCTTAAATCAATCTTTGAGAAGCACTTAGCACCTTGTAACTGATCAAACAAGTCACCAATCCTCGGAAGGGGATACTTATTCTTTATAGTCGCCTTATTCAGCTGTCGATAATCAATACACATTCTTAGTGAGCCATCTTTCTTCCTTACAAATAACACTGGCGCACCCCATGGTGAAGCACTAGGCCTAATAAAAACTTTATCCAGCAAGTCTTTCAGCTGGTCCTTCAACTCCTTTAGCCTAGCAGGAGCCATTCTATAAGGAGGGATAGATATGGGTTGTGTACCTAGTAGCATATCAATAGCAAAATCAATTTCCCGTTCTGGAGGGATACCAGGGAGCTCGTCTGGAAATACATCTAAAAACTCATTAACTACTGGAATAGACTGAAGAGTCGATGGTTCTGCATCTATATCATTAACTTGAACAAGATGATAAATACAACCCTTAATAATCATCCTCCTCGCCTTAAGATAAGAAATAAACCTACCTTTCTGCGTTGGTGTATCGCCTTTCCATTCCCGAACTGCCTCTCCTGGAAAGTGGAATCTAACAATATTTGTTCGGCACTCAACATTAGCATAACAAGACGCTAACCAGTCCATACCCATAATGACGTCGAAATCGACCATCGCTAACTCTACGAGATCTACAAAAGTCTGACGGCCGATAATTTCTACCGTGCTACCTCGATAGACTCTAGTGGCAACAATAGACTCACCAACTCGTGTAGATACAATAAAGGGTCGATCTAATGACTCTGCTACTATACATAACTTCCCCACAATAAATGGAGTAACATAAGACAAAGTATATCAAAGATCTATCAAAGGATAAACATAATGGGAGCAAACAATCAATGTACCTGTCACAACATCTGGTGATGACTCTGAGTCCTGTTGGCCAGTTAGTCAATATGTACGGTTCTGTCCACTACTAGAACTAGATGCTCCCTCTCTGCCTCTGCCTCTACCTCTACCTGCTGAAGTTTGGGGTCAACGCCCTATAGACTATGCTCATAAGGCGGAACCTACTACTGACCTAGTCGATTGACCTATACCACCCTGACATATGGTCGAGTAGTTTCTGCACCTCCCAAAATGCATCCTACCACAACTAGCGCAACGCGGCAGGGCTGTCCTAGCCTGGACTGAACCTCTTTGCTACTCAGAGCCTGATGCTCGTGAACCCACACCTGGGCCTGACTATCCCTGACGATCAAATCTACTACCCTGGAACTGCTGTGGTGGAGGTCTAGGTTCCTTAATAGAATATCGGGATCTGGGACCACCCTAAAACTTTCCTTATGAACCATCGGGCCTAGCCCTCTTCTGTCTCTCTCTATCGACCCTCTCACTCATATACTATAAATGTCGACAATCCTCTATGCCTTTTGCAAAGGCCTGAATTCGTGAGATATCCATATTATCATTTAGTGCAGCGATAGAACAAGCGCCGATATAGTCTGAGTTGAGCCCTCCCACAAATTTACGCACCCTATCATGCATCGTATCAATAAATGCTGGTGCATATCTAGACAATGAATCAAATCTTAGCCCGTACTCTCAGACACTCATGCTACACTGTCAGAGGTTTAGAAACTGGTCCACCCGGCCATCCCTAATCTTTCGAGGCAAATAGTGATATATGAAAGCTTCTGTAATGCTATCCCAAGTGGGTAGAGATGCATCTTTTCCCCTAGATCCCTCCCAAATCTCGTACCACAATACTGCAATATCGCGCAATCGAAATGCTGCTAACTCAACTGACTTAGTCACTGAGGCATGCATGACTCTAAACATCCTATGAAGCTGATCAACAAAGTGTTGAGGGTCCTCTATGCGATCTGTCCCTGTAAACTATGGACGATTCAAGGCATGAAATGCACGAACTCTCAAACTTCCAGGCCCTTCAGAAGGTTCGGCAACATCTGGCGCAACTGGTTGGCACTGTGCAACTACTAACTGTGCTAACATACATATTGCACTCTCGAAATCCTGATCAGATGGAATATGAGGAACTTGAGGTGTTATTGCTGGTGGAGTCGGAAGTCCTGTAGCCCTCGGAGGGTCCTGAAGCAGCGGAGAAGTTATAGGGGGCTGAGAAGATGTCTCCCCTGGGTCTCACAATGGGCTACCTCCACCTGTGGTACCTTGCCGGTGCCCTCGCCTGCAGTTGTATCTAGCCCCTGGCTAGTTGTGGTTTGTCTGGTGTCAGTCATCTCTATCTGCATACAAGTATCAATTATAAGCTAGAAACCTTAACCCTTAAGACACCTCTCTATAGCACGAGGTGAGCCAAAGAAGGACAATCATTCTAACATGTCCAGTAGCTTCTTGCTTATGGAATGTGGTGCACAACACATTTATAAACAAGACTCTACTAGACACGGCCTGCAGGCTACCTAGGATACGACGTTGCTCTGATACCAAGTTTGTCACGCCCCAAACTCGAGGGGCGCAACTGGCTCCTAATGCCAAAACTTAGTCCCGAGCCGACCCTGTTGAACCATTTTGTACTAGCGCATGGTAGCCACACTCAATCAAGAAAATAAACAAGTATATATCGGCTTAAAACTAAGCCCTTGGCCGGCAAGGCCCCTATCAACTGATCTATAAAATAAAAAACTACTCCCAGGAGATCATGTAAATAAATATCCAACTAGCACAAAAGTCCTGATTGGGCCGTCGAGGCAACCATGATATCTATACCAAAAGTTAAAGCAGGTATATATCAATACAATAAATCAAACAGCTCACAAGCTTCAACAAACCAACAACCTAGGCCAGTATGGCCATAACGTAGCTATACACCCCACACACTAGTCTGCATGCCTCTAAGAGTAGATTGGCGGGACAGGGACCCCAGCCTACCCATAATGATATATACAACAAAAGGTAACAAACCTCCCAACTTTGGCATCTCCGGAGCAAAGGCGCTAGCCAATCAGATAGAAGTCAATACTGTTGTTGAGGAGGTCTACTAAGTCGTCTGTCAGCACCTGCATGCATGAATTCAGTGCCCCCAAGGTAATGGGGCATCAGTACAAAATAATGTACAGAGTATGGAAGGCTATAGACTAAGTGAGCAAGTATCATAATATACCAAAAGCAATCACGTAAGGAAATCAAAATTTAGATAAGTATGCTAACCTACTACTGAATCGAAAAATACAAAGATGATCAAACATCAACCTAACGAAGCCCCCATAAGCTCGACAGGTACAAAAAACATACCACCTACCTAGTCCCCTATAAGCTCAGAAGGTGCCAAAACAATCTACATACCCCTATCGGTAGCCCTTTGTGTTAGGAAGAAGTCACATAGCCCTTTTTGGAAATGATATAGCCCCGTAGGCAGCACATATCCCTCTTAGGCAACATCATAGCCCTGTAAGCAACACATAGCTCTTTTTGGCGTCAAAATAGCCCAGTAGGTAACATATAACACTCTTTGGCATCAATATTACCCCGTGGGCAACACATAGCCCTCTTTGGAAACAACATAGTCCTATTAGTCAACATCATTGCCCCCCATAGGCAGATCATAGCTCAACAACTAACCACAATAGCCCCAAGGGCGACAACAAGCAATTGAATAGACTAAAGGTGAGCAATTTAGCTATAAACAATATATATGAATAATCTCCAAGTAGTTCCTAACTTAGGGTCGTTCTTAACAGATTAGAAGTCTCTAAAATGAGGGTTTATAACCACTCAATCAGCCAACCACTCACAATTACATCTACAAGATCACCAGCGTTAACTACCTCTAAGGAAACATGTCGAACGAAGGGAATAACCTTAACATACCTTTCCAATGAATGCTCGAAAGATTGTAGTTCCTTCACGAAATTTATTCCTTATGTCCTAAGCTTCCCAAACACTATATAAACACGGCTGGTACGCACCTATAAATTGTTCATAAATAATCTTAAATCGGTAGATTCGCCATATTGCCCCAACTTGTCAAAACGTCCATAGAGATTCATAAAAACAATCATAAAAGAGTCCCGAGATGATTACCTTAGTTAACCAAGTCTAAACCTTGAAGAAACACCAATAACTACAAATTTATATCTTCAAAAACCAGCTCCAAAATGCAGCTAATAGAAGGGGAAAACGATTGCCACGTGTAGAGATCACGTTTTCTAGGCACGAGGGCTACGTTTAATGGTAGAAATCATCAAAAACTAACCTTCATCATGCAAGAACTCCATAGGAACACTCTCTTAAGCTTTCTATCTGGTTTGGAAGTGAAATGAAATGTTTTCATGGCTTAAAACGTTGAGTAAGCTGGCATACCACTTCTTTTTTTTACCCGACCCAGATTCTGCCCTGGCAGTCCGTAGTAAAACCATCATAACTTTTTACTCCGATGTCGGTTAGATACAGGATTTTGTGCGTTGTAAAGTAGACTCGTAGGCCTTCGATTTAATGGGTGATAGGTCTTATAAATCTTTATATATTGGGAGAAAACATCCAAGACATTTGACCCAAATTTCAGAGAAATCGTTAAAAAGGAACCTACGATAACTTTCACCAACGTTTATTTTGCCTACCTAACTTCAAAACTTGAGATACAACCCTTTAACACTTAAAATATGACATACAACATCATTCTTAATTTATTACCCACCGTCCTTGTCACGCCCCGAGCCTACACCCTAGGCAGGACCGGCACCCGGATACCATTGCTGGCCCCAAGCGAACCCTTGGCCTGGCTTTCTTAACTCAACGAAAACCTAACTCAGCAGAATAACTCAATGCCATACAAAGACATAAAATAACTTAACTGATAAAATCTGGCCAAAAGGCAACTCGAGTCCCAAAATAGAATATTATATATGTACATAGATGAGAGACTAAAAACTAACTGACTGACTGTCTATGAAGCCTCTACAATACTGCGATGGATGTTGGGACAGACCCCACAACATCCTAATTAAAACAAAACTAAAAGAACAAAACAACCGAGTCCTCCGGAAAGCAAGAAGGCTCACCACTGACTCTAGAGTGCTCAACTAAATCAATGGCGTGCTGGATGCTGACCCTGGGTACCTGTGTCTGCATCATCATAAGATGCAGGCCAACTGGCATCAGTACATTGAATGTACGAGTATGCGAGCTGGAAAGTTAAACCACAACTTAAGCTTGAAAGGAGTACAAGAGAACACTTACCTTGGCTCTGTTCAACTCATGAATAACTGAACTCAATATATAAAGCAATAAGACACATGCAATATATAAAGCTTGAAAAACTCTTAAAACATGACGTAAAAATCATATTTATAATATCATGAAAATACCGTGCTTCTTCTCAAGGTCTACTTGTGCAATGTATGATTGAAGTCCCATACCCCCATCCATACTAAGCAGAACCCTCGAGGAACCATGCTCTTTCCACTGTGGGAGCTTCTCTAACCGACAAACCACCACTATTAATCTGAGTGGTGATACACCGTTTTACCTCACGTTGCCCGAGGACCATCCTATACCTTGCCGTGATATAGGAAGCCAACTATACTAAGTGGATCCACTAGCTTAACTTTACAGTTTCATCTAAAAATTATGACCCGTTAACTCCCATGTTGGCTACAAGGTTCTTATGGAGAGTTGAGTTTAATATGAACTTGCGTCCCCAAATCGGTGCTCGATACTACTCCCAAAATACTTTAGCTCATAAGTGTTTTAAACACATCTTTCTTTAGTTGAGATAATTATTCAAAATCTAGCCCAAAGGCTCACTTGGAAACGATGTTCCTTTTTCTTGAAAACTAGCCCAAAAGGCTCCTTTGGAAATCATAGTCCCTTTCTTACTCAAATGTAAAAACATTTAGAAACTTCTTTGGGAATACATAGTTCCCTAATAGCTTTTGAGAATGAACTCAACCTGAAACTTGAGACCTCTTTCTTAGCTTGAAACTTTAAGTTCTTTACTTGACTTGAAACTTGAGTCTTAAATTGAAGTTAAAACGTTCAATAAAGACTCTTGAACAACCTTAAGAACTTGCTTGACTTACTTCTTAACTCTTGAACTTAACTCTTGACATCTAACTAACTCTCCTTGAATTGGATTTATGGATTCAAGGTGTTTGATCACATGTTACGGATGAGTTCGGGAGGTTTAAATGTACCTTAGAGTGTTGGAAACAACCATACAACATAGGTACAATACCAAGGAACATGTATGGGAAGGTATGAAATGAAAGGGAGCACTAAGAGGCGCACCGCCCCAAGGGGGAAACTTCATAATCCCTTTTGGGGCGCGCTGGCAGGCGCGACGCGCCAACCCCCTTGCCCAGAAACTCTACTTTTCTCCCTTGTTTTGCCAACTCTAAACCACCCTTACTTCAAGGGCTTCAACCCCAAACACTAAGGATCATCATATCCCTCAACATACCATGGATTACAACTCAAAACACAACTGGAAACATGTCCCAAATCACAAGGGACTTCAACAATACCAACAACAACATGAACAACACAACCAACAACTCCAAACAACACAACCAATCTTTTCTCAAAATAAAAGGAGCTAGATGTGTGGGGGAAAGGATCAACCCAGCACTAACTACTCACATACCTTAATAGGGATCACCCCCGATGATTTCCACGACGATCTTTGACGGAAGCTCCTTGATTCCCTCTTCTTCTTCTCTTCTTTCTCTCTTCCCCTCTTCTTTACTCAAGAACCCTAACTCTTACTCTTTTAAAAATGGAACTAAAATGATCCACAATAAGCCTAACACAACAATATAACCTCAAGAGAAATGGCTAGGGAAAAGACCAAAATGCCCCTTAAAAATTTCCGGACGGATTCCCTGCCAACTGCCCAACTTTCAAAGGGCATAACTCACTCATACGAACTCGGAATCGAGCAAACTCGGTAGCGTTGGAAAGACCATTCTATAAGCTATGCAACCATAACCGGAACAACACCTAAATCATCCTGAGCTAGAAGTTATGACTGCTCAAAGTTGGCCAAAAACTCACCTTTTTCCATACTTAGCCAAATTTCCAGATTTTTAAATCTTTCTAAAAATGACTATTTCCAATTCTAATCGTCTTCATAATTATTTCAACTCGTCGGATGTTACAATATCTTCTCCTTGGGAACATTCGTCCTCGAATGAGGTTACTCTTACAAGGCTAAGGGTGTAACATCAAATCAAACATCCAACAAGAAATCATGCAAACCATAACAACAACTACATTCTCACTATAATTCAAAGAGCACTAAGAAGGAATTTAATACCTTAATCTGCATTTCCTCCGGATTCAAAGAGATAGGGATATCTCTTCTTCATGTCCTCTTCGGCTTCCCAAGTGGCTTCCTCAACAAATTGGTTCCTCCAAAGGACCTTGACTGATGTCACATCTTTCGTTCTCAACCTACGAACT
>NW_006239324.1:428167-428691 GCF_000226075.1 Solanum tuberosum | reverse complement strand
ACACCATCTCCCCCTTGTTCAAAAGCTAATACTCTTTGCTTTTGAACATTTGCCTTTAACTCAAGCATAATGGGATCTTGATCTTGTTTCTCTTTCACTTCTGACACTAGGGATGACTCGGCCCCGTTTGCTACTGCTATACCTCCTTCTGTGGAATCTATAAGTCTGACTCCCAGACATGCCAGTCTGTGCACATCTTTTGCTAACTCTCTCTTCCTTTCTTCAATATGGGTGGTGCTACCCATAGACAACCTGCTTAAAGCATCAACAACAACATTAGCCTTACCTGGGTGGTAAAGAATACTCAAGTCATAATCCTTAAGTAATTCTAACCACCTCCGCTGTTTGAGATTAAGCTCCTTCTGAGTGAACACATATTGAAGACTCTTGTGATCAGTAAATACATCAACATGCACACCATACAAGTAATGACGCCAAATCCTCAAAGCGAACACTACCGCAGCCAACTCTAAGTCATGGGTTGGGTAGTTCTTCTCATGAACCTTCAACTGTCTGGAGGCATA
>NW_006239324.1:424342-426691 GCF_000226075.1 Solanum tuberosum | reverse complement strand
AGCTCCTCTAGGTGTCGTCCTGTCTGGGGGAGCAACTGATGAAGAATGGGCCCTACTGCCCAGATTTCCACTACCTTGATTGTTTTTAGGGCACTCTTTCATGAAGTGACCCTCTTGCCCACATTTGAAGCAACCTGTCTGGCCTTGACGACACTTCCCTGGATGGACTCTACCACACCTAGCACATGCAAGACCCCGGTTACTTCCTTGTGCTATATTATTCTTAGATTATGCAGGTCCAGCTCTGAAGTTTTGCGAATTCTGTCCTGCGTACCCACTTTTATTTCTGGGTGCAGGTGCACTAACAGATGATGGAGCAGGGTCCCCTTTGCCTTTGCTGAAAGGATGAACGGTTCGCATTACCTTTCTACTGCCCGGACTCATTACCGGTCTTAGCTCTCTTATTTCTGAACTCTTCTCTGTCCCTTAGCTTTTCTTCCTCAATTTGCTGCACATAGACCATCAACCTTGACATGTCCATGTCCCCGATAAGCATTGCAGCACTACATTCCTTACTCGACAACCGAGACTGCCCAATAACAAACAAACTCATTCTATTTCTCATATCCGCAACCATCTCCGAAGCATAGCGGGATAGTTAGATGAACTTTAAACTATACTCATGAACACTCAAAGACTCCTGCTTAAGTGTGAGGAACTCACGTACCTTGGCCTCTTTCAACTCTCGAGGAAAGAAATTACCCAAGAAAGCTTCCTCAAAACAGGCCCAACTCGCAGGTGGTGCATTCTCAGCTCTACCCCCTTTCCACTGGTCGAACCAAGCTCTAGCAACATCCTTCAAGTGATACACAGCTAGTTCAACCCGCTCAGTATCTGCCACATGCATCACATCAAAAATCTTCTTCAACTCCTCAATGAAGTTTTCTGGATCCTCAGTAGTGCTTGATCCCATGAAACTCGGAGGATTCATCCCCAAGAACTCACGAGGCACTCGAAGACCATTGCTGGCCCCAAGAGAACCCTTGGCCTGGCTTTCTTAACTCAGCGGAAACTTATCTCAATAGAACAACTCAATGCAATGAAAGGTTATAAAACAACCAACAGATGCATAACATGCCAAAAGGCAGCTCGAGTCTCAAAATAGAATATTTACATAAATACATAGATGAGAGACTCTATACTAACTGACTGACTGTCTGTCTATGAAGCCTCTAACGTACTGAGATGGATGTTGGGACAGACCCCACAACATCCTAATTAAAACAAAACTAAAAGAACAAAATAACTGAGTCCTCCAGAAAGCAAGGAGACTCACCACTAACTCTAGAGTGCTCAACTCGATCAACGGCGTGCTGGATGTTGACCCTACTGCATCGTCATAAGATGCAGGCCAACTGGCATCAGTACATTGAATGTACGAGTATGCGAGCTGGAAAGCTAAACCACAACTTAAGCTTGAAAAGAGTACAAGAGAACACTTACCTTGGCTCTGTTCAACTCATGAATAACTGAACTCAATATATAAAGCAATAAGACACATGCAATATATAAAGCTTGAAAAACTCTTGAAACATGACGTAAAAATCATATTTATAATATCATGAAAAGACCATGCTTCCTCTCAAGGTCTACTTGTGCAATGTATGAATGAAGTCCCATACCCCCATCTATACTAAGCAGAACCCTCGAGGAACCATGCTCTTTCTACTTTGGGAGCTTCTCTAACCGACAGACCACCACTATGAATCTGAGTAGTGATACAACGTTTTACCTCACGTTGCCCGAGGACCATCATATACCTCGCTGTGATATAGAAAGCTAAAGATACAACGTTTTACCTCACGTTGCCCGAGGACCATCCTATACCTTGCCGTGATATAGGAAGCTAAAGATACAACGTTTTACCTCACGTTGCCCGAGGACCATCCTATACCTTGCCGTGATATAGGAAGCTAAAGATACAACGTTTTACCTCACGTTGCCCGAGGACCATCATATACCTCGCTGTGATATAGAAAGCTAACTTTACTAAGCGGATCCACTAGCTTAACTTTACGGGTTCATCTAAAAAGTATGACCCGTTAACTCCCATGTTGGCTACATGGTTCTTATGGAGAGTTGAGTTTAATATGAACTCGCGTCCCCAAATCGGTGCTCGATACTACTCCCAAAATACTTTAGCTCATAAGTGTTTTAAACACATCTTTCTTTAATTGAGATAATTACTCAAAATCTAGCCCAAAGGCTCACTTGGAAACGATGTTCCTTTTCATGAAAACTAGCCCTAAGGCTCTTTTGGAAAACATGATTCCTTTCTTACTTAAATAAAAAAAACATTTAGAAACTTCTTTGGGAAGTACATAGTTCCCTATTAACTTTGGAGAAATG
>NW_006239324.1:424043-424232 GCF_000226075.1 Solanum tuberosum | reverse complement strand
ACATGTCCCAAATCACAAGGGACTTCAACAATACCAACAACAACATCAACAACACAACCATCAACTCCAAACAACACAACCAATCTTTTCTCAAAATAAAAGGAGCTTGATGTGTGGGGGAAAGGATCAAACCAACACTAACTACTCACATAACTTAATAGGGATCACCCCCGACGATTTCCACGACGC
>NW_006239324.1:423884-424003 GCF_000226075.1 Solanum tuberosum | reverse complement strand
GCACTTGGTGTCCTTGGCGCTCTGCAAGGCGCGGAGCGCCAACCCCAAAACTTCAGAGGTGGCCTGCTGGCGCTCTGAGAGGCGCGCCATCCCAAGGGGGAAACTTCAGAATCCCTTTT
>NW_006239324.1:394603-423802 GCF_000226075.1 Solanum tuberosum | reverse complement strand
ACCAACAGCCCAACTTCGAAAGGGCATAACTCACTCATACGAACTCGGAATCGAGCAAACTCGGTGGCGTTGGAAAGACCATTCCACGAGCTATGCAACCATAACCGGAACTACACCTATCTCATCCTGAGATAGAACTTATGACTACTCAAAGTTGGCCAAAAACTCACCTTTTTCCATACTTAGCCAAATTTCCAGATTTTTAAATCTTTCCAAAAATGACTATTTCCAATTCTAAGCCTCTTCATAATTATTTCAAATCGTCGGATGTTACACTCCTTGTCTTTCCACGAATATACGAGTTAATTTAGACGTTTTGAAAAGTCGGGGTGTTACACTCTCCCCCACCCCTACCTTCCACTTTTCTCTATGATGACCGCAATTGATATCTTTAACCTGAGGTAGTTATAAATTGAAGGCAGTTGTTTTATTGTCAGATACGAACTTGTATGATTGATGATCCTACGACTCTCTGTGCTCGTTGCTTTTCTTTTCTTTTTGATTTTACCTCCTTCCACTTTTTTTTATTTGACTTATTGTGGCGTTGACGGGGAACACAAACAGAGTTACTAAGGAAAACTGCATGAGAGTTTGTATGGATGGAGTTATCCTAAAACCAGTGCCAGTGGATAAAATGAGAAGTGTTTTATCTGAGCTCTTAGAACATGGAGTTGTACTTGAATCTTAGTGAATGTAGGAGGAAAATGTGCAGCAACCATATGAATAATTCACCCAAATGCACGAGGTGTTGTATATAGTTCTCGTCTTTGGGGCAAAGAGGAAGAGTTTTATTCTTGGTGTGGTGATAACACAGTATGCCACTTGAAAAAGGTGTATGTATCTGATTAAACGTGATGTTGCTCGAGGCATTCAACAGATTTGTAGAAAGGAGTTTATTTTTCCACTACGCAGAAGTGTTCATATTCCATGGAACTTTGTATAAGATATGATATTGACACATCCCTTCATTTACTTGAAACATTAGAAACATTATTGCCTTGGCTTAACATTTGGAACAAAAACATGATTGGTCAATAGATTATGTGTTATTTTTCTTCTGTTTTTTCTATTGCCTTTTCATATCCATAGTGTTTTCTGACCTTACTAGTAGCAAAGAACTTGAACTGAAGGGGTGTTTTGACTCTATGCATCAGAGAAGCAACAGCAAATAAAAAAACTAAAGCAGGTAATTCTTTAATCAATACATAAAGTAACGATTTTTCACAAAGCAAGTTGTAGAATGATTTCAAAATAACTCTTCAGTTTTTTCTCAATTTTTAACATTCATGGTTGTTCACTGCCTACATACGAAAATCCCTCATATTTTTCTCATTGTTCATCAGGGATAGAACGAAATGCTTCACTTAAGCAAATGATGTCTTAAAGTTGCATCAAGGATTTCTTCTGAAATTGTGGTTGTTTTCTCAACCTCGATGAAATTCTCTATCCTATATCTAAAAGGTGTTATCAGGTAAATCGACAAGCTTCTGTATTCCAATTCTAAAGGGTTTAAAAGGTATCCAAATTGACATTTTTTTTGTGTCTAAAAAGGCTTCTACGTTATCAGGTAAGTCTCAAGAAGAATTATGTGTTTGTTTGGAAGGACAAGAAGTGATTAAAATTGGGTTAATGGGACAACATCCTTGGTTATCTTTAATCAAGAGAATTTTGAATCCTTGTTTTTGTCTGCATTTATTTTCTTCTACGTTCCAATAGCTCATCATCCTTAGATTCTGAAATTCGTATATTGAGGAATAAGTTTATATTGTTGTGTCTTAATACTTGAACCTATGTTGGATATCATCTACTCGGACCATATATGCTCAGTACCTGTACATTTTCTCTATCTGGACAATGTTAAAAAATGAAAGACGAGATTGTTGCAATCGTTAAGTAAATCAATATTGGCTTCTTTAACTCATTTGACTTTTGTTCACAGGTATAAACTTTCACACACAGATTGGCAAGACCTCATGTTCATATTTCGTGTATTGCACTAATTTATCATCACTTTCTTTCCTTGCCACCTCCTCCTTCCATAGCATGTCTATTAAATTAGACCATACATTATTCTTTATGGACAATGAAAACCTATGATTATTTTGGTTTGCATTGTGCATGCTCCTTTGTTAGCATGCCATTTAATTCATTATTGATGATAGTTTTGTGCTGGTCATTAATTCTGTAGAGCTGTGAATTGAGATAATTCTCATGTGTGCTCTATATACTCTTCCAGTTATTTAGATTTTATTTTTAGACAAACTCTTTATAATCGTTGTTTTCCACTTTCTTCTTGTTCATGTAGCATATACTTTGTTGTGATCTTGAGTTTACATGAGAAAAAGGAAAATTGGTTCAAGTGCTGATGCATGCCTAAGCTTTACCAAGTATGTTGTTTTGATATACTGCTCCCTCATTCTTTCTGTAATATAGACACAATTTTAAAATAGTTTCTCCTCCATTCAAAGTCAACACGCAATATATAATGTTGGTGGGTGCTTGAAATTTGCATTTCTTATCTAATATTTGTCATGATTTCTCAGCTTTTGTCAAGCTGCTGCTGCTACGCCTCAAGCTGCAGCTTCTGTCACTCAGATATTTGTTGGTCACCTGAGGGTAAATTCTTTGTTCTTCTCTCTGTTTGTTAGTGATCATTAAGTGTTTTGTTTTGTTCTCCCAGATTTATTATTTATATTTGTTGAAAGAGTCTTGGAATACATGCTGAAAGGGTGAATATGATTGTTTTGCCAATGGACAGAGGTTTACTCTTACTGTCTAATTTTGATTTTTAAAAAAAATAGAAATTCTTAAGTATGTTGTGTGTTTACTGATTATTTAGAGATTTCAATTGCTGTGTAGTGACAATAATATTGTTATACTATTGTTTTCTTAGGTCATGTGGACATGATCGTTTTTTCTGAATTTCATGGTATAGAAAAAGTTGTATCACTACAGATTATTTTTACACTATTGATAGATTAATATTTTTTGAATTAAAAAATATTTACCTAATCTTTTAAAATTTGAAAAAAAGTGACATGATTTTATTAAAACTGATCTATAAATTTTTTTAACGAACCCTATCCAACCCAAACAAAAATAAAAACCCAAATTCCCTTCTAGAACCTATAAACCCAAATTCCCTTCCCATTAGAAGAATTGGGTACAAGAAATGTTTCTTGTATTGTGTACTAAGATGTTTTGGCACTTTTGGCCTGAAATATAGAGGTAGAAACTTCTCCATCAAATACTACTAACTACGCACAGAGAGTCTATTGATGGAAGGGACTGGTAAGGTATTGTTAACAACTAGTATTGAGAATGATTTCTTTCTATAACTTATAATTTTATTTTGAATGTGTAGTAAAATGTGGGTGATTGAATTTGAATAGTAGCCAGAAGTAAACTCGATTGTAGTGAACGATAAGGATTTTTTGTACTGTTGCCATGTATGTTTGGATGCATTTGATTTTGTGGAATTTATTGCTTTTAGAGATCCTTAAGCAATTGCTTTTTAAGTATGGGTTGTACAAGACATGTTTCTAGAAATTTATTTGAAATATATACCTTAGAATTATTTATTTTATAATTTGGTGCTTTATATCATTTATATATATTTAATTATATGATTATTGAATACATGCAAATCAAAATTATTATTCTTAAAAATTAAAAATTGTGGCTACAAAAATTCTACACAATATTGCCGAACTTCATAAGTGTGGCTATAGGGATGTCCAATGCGTGGCTTATGGATTACAAATTTTAGCATGTACATAAGAAAAGTTACACTTAATAAGTGTTGTTGTAGATGAGATATAAAAGGCGACACTTTTAAATTGTGACCAATAACAAAGCAAAGGCCACACTTTAAAGTGTAGTATAATCAAATGAAAGTGTTGCTAATGAAATACTACAAAGCGTTGCCTTAATACCTCTTTGGCCACACTTTTTATGTGTAGTTGCTATGGAGACATTTAAAAAGTGTGGCCTAATGTCATAGGTTACGCTTTTTTAGACCACCCCCTAAAAAGTGTTGCTTAAAGTCAAAAAGTGTAGCTTTTTATCAAAGGCCACACTTTTTGCCAGTTTTGGCTACACTTTACCGGGATGGTTAAAAGCCTAAAATGTTGTAGTGTTCTATGAGATTTAGACTTGTTTTAAACTATTTACTTCTATTTTGAATAACAACTGAATACTTATTAGACTTGATTTTGATGATGCTTGAACTTTTAGACTCCATTGTGAATATGTGAATCAAGTGGAATTTGAATGTTTAGGAATGTATTCGATATTTTGTATTGTTATGTTAATTTTTATGGATAGATGGTAGTATAATTTAGCAAGTGTGTTGTACCAAAATAAACAACATTTTTGTGTATTAAAAGTAGCTTTCATATAGAATTACTTTTTAGAAACTTAAAAATGCCGTCTACAGTAGTCGGAATATCACTTAATAGTTAATAAACTAATTATTTATACCCACTATAATAGTCGGAAGAATACTGAAATGATTAATAAATGCCGACCACAGTGATCGAAATATATATAATTAATTATTTAATTAATTAACTATTACGACAACCGTAGTCGACGTTATTAAATTAATAATTTTTATTTAATAAGTATTCTGACTACAGTAGTCGGTAGTATTTAAATTAATAAAATATTATGTTACTATCGTTCCGACTACAGTAGTCAGCAGTTCAGGTACTTTAATGGTCGGGTTTTAATTTATATGTAGTGACTATGGTAGTCGGCGAATGCCGACTGCTGTAGACGGCAAGTATTTTCCGACGCTCAGTCTGCCGACTACTCAAAAGTAGTCGGAAAGTCATCGGAAAACTCCATTTTCCGACTACATTCCGACCAATTTTGAAGTCGGCAAACAACAAAATTCTAGTAGTGTAGTATATTCGACATTTGTATTAAATGTCGCTATTTTAGCAACACTTTTGCTAAAAGTCGCTAAATCTCACTAAAATCAATGACATTTTGCAGTAAATGTCATAATATATTCGACATTTATATTAAATGTCACTATTTAAGCAATATTTTTTCTAAGTGTAACTAAAACCAATGAAATTTCGTAATAAATATCATATTATATTCGAAATTTGTAGCAAATGTCATATTATATTCGACATTTGTAGCAAAATGTCATCATTTAAATGACATTTTCGCTAAATGTCGCTAAAAACAACGACATTTTGCAATAAATGTCATTATCATAGTGACATTTTGGACCAAATGTCGTTATTTTTACGATATTGGATACCAAATGTCATTACTTTTACAACATTTGACATCAAATGTCATTGTTTTATGACATCAAATGTCATTGTTTTATGACATTTTGTTCTTAAGTATCGTGAAATTCTTTATTTTCCGACATTTGTTTCAAATGTCACCAAATTAATGTCGTTGTATGTACATTTTCTTGTAGTGCACCCAAATGAATTCATGTTGTCTACGAGTACAAGGTAAACTTGTAATGAAGTTCATATTTATCACTTCCCACTTCCATGTAGGAATGTTAATCTCCTGAGTCATACCTCATGGTTTCTGATGTTCTACCTTAACCTGTTGATAGTTAGAACACTTAGCCACAAAATCGGCTACGTCCCTCTTCATGTCGTTCTACAAAAAGCCATCCCGTGAATCACGGTACATCTTAGTGGCACCTAGATAAATGGAATACCTAGAGTTATGAGCTTCTGTAAGGATCTGCTGCCACAACTCACCCATATTAGGAACACATAAGCGACCCAGGTAACGAAGCACACTATCTCCCTCTTGGCAGAAAACCTCTACCTTCTGCTAATGAACTGCAACCTTCAACTGAAGTTATATAGGATTGCTATCGTGTTTTTCCTTAACCCCAGCTACCAATGAAGATTCTGATCCATTGTCAACTATCACCCCACCATCTGATGTGTATGTAAGGCAAACTCCTAACCGAGCAAGCTAGTGAACCTTTTTGGCTAACTCATCCCTTTCTTCCTCTACATGTGCTACACTATTCATAGACAGCCTGCTGAGAGCATCAGCCACTACATCGGCCTTACCCGGGTGGTAAAACACGTTCATGTCATAGTATTTTAGGAATTCAAGCCATCTCCTCTGACTAAGCTTCAACTCTTTCTAGGTGAACACATACTAGAGGCTCTTATGATATGTGAACACATCAACATGAACACCATACAAGTAGTGTCTCCAAATCTTTAGGGTAAATACTACGGATGCAAGCTCGAGGTCATGAGTCGGGTAGTTCTTCTCATGAGCATTAAGTTGCCGAGAAGCATAAGCTATGACCTTACCTTGCTGCATCAACACACAACCTAGGCTAAGGATAATCCTTCAACAAATCTCCTGTAATAACCGGCCAAATCCAAGAAACTTCTGATATCTTTTGGGAGGTGGGTCTGGCCCAGTGTTGTACTGCCTCAGTTTTATGAGAATCCACTCGGATCCCTTCGTTGGATACCACATGACCAAGGAAAGTGATAGACTGTAACCAGAATTCACATTTGCTGAACTTAGCAAATAGTTGGCGATCTTTGAGAGTTTGCAAAACAATTTTTAGATGAGACGTATGCTCCTCCTCACTCCGAGAATAAATGAGAATATATTCAATAAAGATGATAATGAACAACTTCAAATACTATCTGATCACCCTGTTCATTAAATCCATGAAAGCTGCAGGAGCATTTGTTAGTCCAAAAGACATAACTTCAAATTCATAATGACCATAATGACCATACCAAGTTCTGAAGGTTTTCTTTGGAATGTCACTATCTCTGCCTCTGAGCTGATGATAGCTGGATCTTAGGTCTATCTTAGAAAAGTAACTAGCACCCAGAAGTTGGTCGAAAAACTTATCAATACTGGGGATGGGATACTTATTCTTGATTGTGGCTTTGTTCAGCTGCCGATAGTCAATGCACATTCAGAGAGAACCATATTTCTTTTTCACGAACAACACTGGAGCACCCCATAGAGAAATACCAGGTCTGATGAAGCCCTTATCTAGAATGTCTTTCAACTTTTCTTTTAATTCCTTAAGCTCGGTTGGAGCCATTCTATAAGGAGGAATTGAAATAGGCTGGTATCTGGAAGGAGATCTATTCGGAAGTCGATTTCCCTTTCGGGAGGAACTCCAAGAAGATCTTCTAGAAACACTTCTAGAAACTCATTTACTACTGGGACTAACTCAAGAGTTGGGGCTTCGGAGTTTGAATCCTTAACCCAAACAAGATAATATATATACCCTTTAGAAATCACTTTTTTTTGCCTTAAGGTAAGAGATGAATCGACCCATAGGTAGTGAGCTACTACCCTTCCATTCTAAGACTTGCTCATTTTGAAACTGAAACCAAACGATTCTAATTCTACAATTAACTGAGGCATAACAGGAATGTAACCAATCCATGCCTAGAATGATATCTAAATCTACCATTTCTAACTCTACAACATATGCTAAGGTGACTTTCTGAGAGAATGTTACAGGGCAATTTCTGTATACCCATCTAGCTATAATTGGGTCACCAACTGGAGTAGACACTGAGAAGGGTTTGAGAGAGTTTCTGGACTGACACTGAAGTTTACTGCTATATAGGGAGTTTCAAAACACAGTGTATCCCCTGGATCTAACAATGCATAAACATCTAAATGAATGACTTGTAACGTACCAGTGACCACATCAGGAGAACCTTCGTAGTCCTGGTCATGGAAAGCCTGAAGAGCATTTAACCTGTTATGGCGCTAACCGCCACCTATACCTGACGAAGTACCCTGTTGAGTTGGGCGACCTGCTGGTGTTGTGGGAGCTGTAGGCTAAGCCCTATTGTTGTTACCTCATTTGCCCCTGCCTGGAAGATGGACAATCCTTCAACCTATGGCCAGACTGAAAACACCCGAAGCACCCTTCCTTGCCTACAAGACACTCGCCTGAATGGTTTCTACAACACTTTGGACAAGTTGGGTATGTCTGGTTACCTGAAGCACTCCCCTGAGACTTAGAGCCTGATGCCTTACCTTTCTAATCTTGTCGAAACCTGGGTGATGGAGCACTAGCTGATGAAGGTAATGGGGCTGTAGACCTCTTCTGAAACTGTGAGCGATTTCCACTATCTGATTTTTATTGTGAGTATTAATAGTTTCTTGTTCTGGCCTTCTTGTTATCCTTAGACAATTCCCTAAGCTTATCTCCCTAACCTACTGAGCCTGAGTCATTAGTCTGGGGATATCCATATCCCCTAGAAATTTTCTTGCAATCAATCTTCACCAAATCGGATATTCCAAACAAGAACTTACTCATTTGTGCCCTTGAATGGGCAACCATGTGTGGAGCATACTTGGAGAGCTGGATAAACTTCAGCCCATACTCTTGGACCAACATAGAACCCTGCTTCAAGTTAATAAACTCTTGTGCCTTAGCTTCTCTCAATTCTCTTGCGAAGAACATGTCTAGGAAAGCTCCAGTAAAACAATCCTAAGTCACAGGAGCTGCATCCACACCCCTATTTTCTTTCCACTAAGTGAACAAGATATAACCGACATCCTTATGTTGAGAAGATGCTAACTTAACGCTCTCAGTTCCAGTCACTCGCATTACTCCAAGAATTTTCTTAACTTCATAAATGAAGTTATGTGGGTCCTCATCAACCTTTGACCCTTGAAACTTAGGAGGATTCATCCGAACAAAATCTCAAACTGTAGCTATAGTTGATCCATCATTAGTGTTAATAGGAACTATGGCCTGCTGATTGTTCTGATTTGCCACACTATGAGCCAAGAGTTGGATCGCACTCCAAAATTCTGCATTTGTAACCTCATGGTTTGAGACTGGAGGAACTGCGTTAGCATTGTGTGCATTAGTATTCTGTGTGTTAGATATACAAGGAGGCATGATCTGAAAAACATAACGACGGATTAGAAATGAGAAGTTGGATCATATTGATACGCTCAAATTACACCTCTCTAAAGAAGTATAAGTGATCGTTATCAAGTAAAGAACCCAACTTGTAAGTTGGGGTCGATCCTATGAGGAATATGGTTTAGACTTAACTTTAACTTACAATTACATTCGTTTAGTCAACGTATTTCCGAGACAAGTAAGTAAGGGGGGGGGGGTTGTGGAACAAATAACTAATTGTAGTTGCGAGAACAAGTGAGCAAGATTCAAACTTTAGTTGTTATCAATGAGAGAAAGTAACTAGGGTGTATGTGTTCCCCATAAGCTCATAACGTGGTAATCCTAGTAATAGCAATCCTTTCCTAGTGTATTACATGAAAAGTAGTAAATTATGTATCTCTAAATATTTGGTCCGACAAATAGAGAATTTCACCCCGCAGCTTGGTCCGACTGTATAATTTACTAACCTTTACCTTTACCTCATATTAGACATCACATCAATGTATATCTAGTTTTCACCCTCGCACCAATTGACACTAGACTATTAGATAGTATCACACTAAATAGATCCATGAGCATGCTTTTCGGGCTACTACCACTTTACCCTTTCCATGCCTTATTTTTTCAGCTGTGCAGAGATGTTGGGGTACCACTTCGGCACTGTGACAAGCTGGTGCAGGCGAACAAAACTCTAGACATCGGCCTGATTAGGGATGAGGCTAACATAGTTGCACCGCGATGAGAGCCGCAGGTTGAGGTACTGCCATTAGGCGTGGATTTGGTACCTGATATGGAGCAAATGCAGGGTGCAGACCCCACCCCTCCAGCCAGTACTGATGATGCCTCGGCCTCCCCATCTCAGGCCACCAGTCGGGCCCCTAGCTCATCAAGAGCCAGCCCTTCATCACGATCCACTGTCATGTCCCTTGTGCATGTTCAAAAGTTGGAGGCACAGATGGCCACATTGCTTCAGCATGTGAAGCCATGGATGCAGCGGTCTATCTCAAAGTTCGAGGCTAGGATGGAACGACAGATGGAGCATATGATGGACCTGAAGGTGCAGGTCAATAATAAGGGCCTGGAAGCCTTCGAGTTGGGAGTCCTCGAGTGACCAACCCCTACCACTGATGTCTCTTCCTTCCGGAAGGAGTTGGATAGTCTCCGGGCTGATCTTGATGCCATGCTTGTTCCACCTACAGATCAGCCATAGTCCACTCCTACTATACCGGCTGATGATACGGTGCTAGATGCCTTATTCAGAGAGGAATTTCCACGGCCCAAGTCAACTCGTGCTCGAGGGGAGAGGCCCTGCTCTAGTCGCACTTCTGAAGATACTGGAGATGCATGAGCAAAGAAGAAGGAGTGCCAGCAGACCAAGCAGGCTAGGAGAGCCTCCATTATGGATGAGGAATTGCGTAAATAGAGGGTTCGTGA
This sequence comes from Solanum tuberosum, assembly GCF_000226075.1. Classification (NCBI taxonomy): domain Eukaryota; kingdom Viridiplantae; phylum Streptophyta; class Magnoliopsida; order Solanales; family Solanaceae; genus Solanum; species Solanum tuberosum. Next base: position 413,451 of record NW_006239324.1, on the reverse strand, counting down.
GGGTAATGTTGGTGCCTCGAGGTCTATGCCAACCCCTGAGGGTGTAGCTACTGTGAGAGATGATGTGAGCACTACTGATGGTGTTGAGATGATAGATAGGAGCGTCACTTATGGTGTTCCCCGTGATAATCCAACGGTCTCCGGGAAATTGGACCCACCCTCTTGTTGATAGGTCTCCGGCGCTATGCGCCACAGGTTTGCTTCACCCGATCCTTTATTCTTTACTTTTTGTGCATTGGGGACAATCACACTAAATTTTGTTAAGGGTGGGGTAAATTGATTATGACTGATAGGGTGAAGTCTGAGTAACCCAACTGATAATCCTCTCTTGGGGTTTTGTTGGTTGTGTTCTTTTCCCCCAAGAGACTGCTTTAATTTCTATTGAACCGGCATGTGTTAGGATTGTATGTGTAGAAGCATGAGAAAGAATGAAGCATGATGGCATAATCAAGAATGAAAAATGATACCCGTCCAAATTTTGTGATTTGTGTTAAAATATGTAGGCTTGAATGAGTTGAATGTGTTGGCTCTGAGACTGACATGATAAAGAACCAATTTGATCTCATTACTTAAGCTAAAACTTGAACCGGGTAATCTGATAATCTGATAATGAAACAAGGTGCTAAGAGTGTGACCTTTTCTGCAACATTCTTCAGCTGTGTCTCTCAACTTCCACGTCCGAACTTATATTCTGCAAACAAGATAAAAACACATTAGTACCAATACAAAATGGCTCTAGACACACACAACTCTTAAGTGAAATGTATTAAAGATATTGTAAATTCACGGTATATTAACACCCTCAACTTAAACTCATTATCTGTCCTTAAGCGACACACTAAGACTTTAAATGACACATGTGTAGAAGGAGACATTCAACAATAAGCAATCGCATGGCTTTCTATCCCGACTCCCTTTTTTAGTGTGAATATTTTCTCTTAGACTCAACAAGACGCACTAAGACTCTAAACGATACTTGTGTAGAAGAAGATATTCAAGCATAAGCAATCACATGTCTTTCTATCCCGACTCCTTTTTTGAGTGGAAATCTTTTCTCTTAAACTCAACAAGCTAACTCATGTGGATCAAGATATGACACAGATCGACCAATAGACACACAACATGCACTGCTTCACTATCACCAAGGTACCAATTCTCCGACAATGTAACTAGTGCCCTTACTTCAAACGAAATCCCTTTTTCACACAATGAATATGATTTTGAGTACAAGGATTCGTTCAACACTCACACTCAGAAGTAACTTCAAGTACAGTTAGTGCTCAATAACATAGGCTTGCCTTTGTTTTCACTGCTTAGACTCTCCAAACTAGTTGCTAGGATCACTCTAGGAGTTTGTTAGCTTGTAACGTAGGCTCAGGATCAGGTGTGGTACCTTTGGGTACTTTTTGTGACTTTCTGCCCTCCTTGACATTACATTAGCTATTTACCTCTTTCTTGACCTATTTTTGGCATCTTTTCATTTCACTTTCTTTCCCTTACTCTTTGCAACATGGATGTGACTTTTGATTTATGACTCTTATTTCACACTTTCTTCTTTTTTCTTTCACTTCATTCTTCTTTTGTTTCTTTTTTGCACAAAATCACATCGTCTCTCTTTTTCTCTTTTCATCATACAACTCTTTTCATACCCCTTTTTTTATTTGGTTTCCTCTTTCATAGGCACCCTCAACTTATGCATTTTGCATTAGTTGAGGTGCACAATGTCCGATGTCGGACCAGGGCCAATATTAAGGTCACCTTTGACTTAGCCACCCTCAACTTAGGCTTTTGGCCTAAGTCAAGGTGCAAATGTCCAAGAAGGGACTGGGGCCAAGACAATATTTTAAGGGAAGGTGAGTTAGGTGAATCAAACGAAAGGGTCAATTTTAGGCTCAAATATTTGTATCAAAAAGGAATAATGCTACCATTTGGTTAGATCATTTTAGTCTTAAGTAGACTAAATTGAACAATGGCCTACGATCACTTCCCAGCTTCTAGCCTAGATTATCCTAGAAGGACCAACATGGCAAGTTCTAGATTGGCACAAAACTGTCTGAACATTCAACTATCCTCACACACTCTTGGCACCTTGTTTCATTATCAGATTATCAGATTACCCAGTTCAAGTTTTAGCTTAAGTTGGGATCAAATTGGTTCTTTATCATGTCATACTCAGAGCCAACACATTCAACTCATTCTAACCTACAAATTTTAGCACATATCACAAAATTTGGATGGGTATCATTTTTCATTTTTAATTATGTCATCATGCTTCATTCTTTCTCATGCTTCTATACATACAATCCTAACACATGCCGGTTCAACAAAAATTAAAATAGTCTCTTGGGGGAAAAGAACACAGGCAAGAAAACCCCAAGAGAGGATTATGAGTTGGGTTACTCAGACTGCACCCTATCACTCACAATCCATTTACACCACCCCCAACAAAATATAGTGTGATTATCCCCAATAAACAAAAAGTAAAGAATAAAGGATCGGGTGAAGCAAACCTGTGGCGCATAGCACTGAAGACCTATCAACAAGCGGGTGGGTCCAGTTTCCCGAAGCTCGCTAGATCATCATAGGAAACGCCATCAGTGGCACTCCCATATATCATCTTAGCACTATCAGTAGTGCTCACATCATCTCTCACAGCAGCTACAACCTCAGTGGTGGGCATAGAACTTGAGGCAGAAACATTACCCTCACAAACCCTCTGCTGGCATAATTCCTCATCCACAATGGAGGCTCTCCTAGCCTGCTCGGTATGGTGGCGCTCCCTCTTCTTTACTCGTGCCTCTTTAGTAGCTTTATAAGTGCGACTAGAGCGGAGCCTCTTCCCTGGAGCACGGGTGGACTAGGGCTGTGGTATGTCCTCTCTGAATAAGGCATCTAGCACTATATCAATAGTCGGTACAGTAGGAGTGGACTCTGGTTCATCTGTACATGGAGTAAGGATGGTATCAAGATCGGCCCGAAGAATATCCAACTCATTCCAAAAGGAAGAGACATCAGTGGTGGGGGCTGGTCGCTCGAGGACTCGCAACTAGAAGGCATTCAAGCGCTTATTAATGTCCTAGACCATTAGGTCCATCATATACTACATCCGCCGCTCTATCGTAGCCTCGAACTCTAAGATAGACCGTTGCATCTATGGTTTCACATGCTGAAGCTGTGTGGCCATCTATTCCTCCAACTTTTGAACACGAGCAAGAGGCACAACAGTGGAACCTGACGAAGGGGTGGCTCTGGATGAGATACAGGCCCGACTGGAGGCCTGAGTTGGGGAGGCCAGGGCATCCTCAGTAGTGTCACTAATAACTAGATAAACTTGGCCACAAAATTCAGTATGGCCTTCTTGATCCATAAGGTCAAGGTGCTGACCCACTTGGCTCGCTCTCCGTCTGTAGCAATGTAACTCGCCAACCATTGTAATATTGTCTCCTTTTTCTCTGCACTACGCTGGAAATCCCCACTCCGTACGATGTCCCATCTATAGTCAAACTCGGCCTTATTGAGTGCTCAAGTGGGGGATGGACCGTAAAGGAACCAGCAGATTGTGGTCTCAGATATATCCACAAAAAACCCATGCAGTAGTATAACCGTGAGTGGTGCCTGGGCTACGGGTTTGTTGTTTTTGTGAATAGAGCCTCAAAAGGTGGCTGCGTAGGAAGGATAGAACTCCCTCACGATCTCCTCGCTATATTTCCCTAGGTTCCGGGCCATCCACTTACACTTATGCTATTGGAAGAGTCGGTGGATGTTGGACATGGTATGCAGGCCGCCTGTGACTACCATGCGCTCCTCTGTAACTATCCGAGCCATCATATTCTTCGTGGTTATCATCCTGGCATCCTTGTATAACTGCCATTGACCATTTACACACCACCTATTTGGCTTCTCCGCAGCTGGGGCAGGGTCGGTGTTCGGTGGCACTGGAATATCCCCTGCACTGGTAGCATCATCAGACGAGTCAGCCCTACCATGTGAACTTAACCCAGATATGGAGCCGGAACCGAAGCCGGAAGTAGAGGGAGACTCAGAGTAGGAAGCAGAACCAGTCGGTGACCCGATCAGTGTATCCTCTTCATCAGACCGGGAGGCAGTGACTACATCAGGAACCACCTGCCGGGATTGGTTTCGGGTAATATGGGGTTCTGTGGGGGAAGTCCTTGTGGCTGGTGGAACATATGCGAGATCAGTCTCCGCATCAATATCTTCATCAATTAACCCGGAGCTTGGTGCAACTGATTTGGATTTTCCCCTTGGTGTGAAGGTTGGAAATTTCTTGGAAGCCATTGTACCTATGGAGGCATAATCAGTACCAAAATAAGCCAATAACACACTCGGAAACATTTTAGAACCAAGAACGAACCAAAACCAAAAACTAAAAAATTTCAGATAGTGGCTTCAGTGGCCACCTACGGTGGGTACCTACGGTCTGTGGGTCCTCTCCGTAGGTCAGATGTCTAAAACAGTTAGTCTCTGATGGGAGCCATGGGTGTGCAGAACGGTCTATAGGTTGACCTACGGACCATAGTCCACCTCTGTGATTCCATACTTGGTGGAATCTTCATGTGCAACAGACCCACAGACCTGATCTACGGTCCATAGATTGACCTACGGTTCGTAGACGGGGTCTCGCTGGTCCATTTTGTGCCAGGTATCAGTCATGCCTATTGTTTAAACCATATTTCGACAATTTCAATCATTCTACCTAAGCCTAATCATTCATTTCAACACAATTTATGATAGTTTGTCATCCTTAGGGCTCTGATTACTCATTTTTTTAACATGTATTGCATACGAAACCATAAACCCTAGGTCAAAACATTCATTTAGACTATTTTTATCTGAGTTATTTCATTACAAAGACACCACAATCACATTCTATCGTCCCAAGGGTGTTTCTAACTTTGGTTCAACATGCAATTTCATACATAAACAACATGAGGTCAAGATCCACTTCATGACTTCACATATTGAACAATGAATATCAAAATTCAGAGTTAAGTTGAAATCGTTTACCTTACAAGCAATGAAAGTAGGTGATTGTGTGTTGACAATGAACTCTTTAGACCTTTTGCTAGCCTTACGACACCGAACCCGAACAATGAGAACTGTAGATTAGGATTTGGGAAGAGGGAAAGATGATATGGGAATATGGGGAAGTGACTGGGGAGTGATCTGTGGGATTTGGGAGATTAATGGACTAATTTTGAGAGAGGACGGGGTTAAAAGGGTTGGGAGGGAGTTTTGAATATGGGGGATGAATATAAAATGAAGGGGTTTTAATTTAAAAGTTGTCCGGGTCGGGTCAGGCAAACCCTAGGTTTGGACCCACGAAACCCCGTCTACGGGTAGTGGGTCGACCTACGGACTGTGGATTGGGTCCGTAGGTCACTCAGAACTTAGAAAATTTGAAAACTTACCTAGGGATCTACATACACCATTCACGGTCCGTGGATGGAACCACAGACCATCAATGGGGTCCGTACACCTCTGCAACAGACCTTTTTCTGCAGATTTTATTTTTCATCCCTGCACATGTAGCAACCGTTAGGCCTTTCTTTTTACATTTTCTAGACACTTTTTAGACACGGACCCTATGTTATATCTTGCCAACATGAATAAATTCCAAATCTAAAGATTTACAGAAAATCAAATAACCAACGAAAACTCCTAAATCGAAAAGAAAAACCTATAGTTGGCTAGATTGTACATCTTGGGTTGCCTCCTAAGTAGCGCTTGAATTAGCGTCGCGGCACAACGCATGCCTCTTGATTACTCAGACTTCATCAAGATAATAGGCCTCAACCACTTCTTGCACAATTTTCTCTTTTCCCAGATAGACCTTTATCCTCTGCCCGTTCACCTTGAACCTTGTTCCCTCATTGTTTTCGAGCTCAACCGCTACATGTGAGAATACTTGAGTGACTATGAATGGCCCGGTCCACTTGGACTTGAGCTTTCCAGGAAACAAGCGCAACCTAGAGTTGAATAGAAGCACCAGATCACCCACAACAAATTCACATTTTTCGATCTTTTGATCATGATACTTCTTCATCTTCTATTTTTACAAGGCTGAACTTTCATAAGCTCTTAAGAGAAACTCATCAAGGGTATTCATGTCACTTACTCTCTGATTCGATGCGGCACCCCAATCCAAATTTAGCTTCTTTAGCGCCCACATAGCCTTATGCTCTAGCTCTACCAGCAAATGGCAAGACTTCCCATACCTATAGGAGTCTTGAATGCGGTGCGATAGGCCCATAGAGCATCATCAAGCTTCCTTGACCAATCGACTCTATTCACATTCACAGTCTTTGCCAAAATCTGCTTGATCTATCTGTTGGACACTTCAACTTGTCCACTAGACTGCTGATGGTAAGGAGTGGCTACATTGTGGTGGACGCCATATTTCTCAAGTACCACCTTGAACAATTCATTACAGAAGTGGGAACCTCCATCGCTGCTAATCGCCCTAGGTGTACCAAATCTAGAGAAGATATTCCTTTTCAGGAATGCAGTGACACTTTTACCTTCATTGTTGGAAAGCGCAATGGCTTCCACCCACTTCGACACATAATCAACCACAACTAGAATATACTTCATCCCATGTGAACTCACAAATAGACCCATAAAATCAATACCCAATACATCAAATAACTCTATCACCAATATCGGATTCATAGGAAGCTCTTGCCTCTTTGAAATTCCTACTTCTCTTTGGCAACAGTCACAAGACTTGGCGAAATCATGAGCATCTTGGTGGATGGTAGGCCAGTAATACCCAAACTGCAAAAAATTTATGCGTAGTCCGAATACCACTATGATACCCACCAACAGGCGATGAGTGACACGCCTCTAGTATACTAAACATCTCAACATCGGGCACATAATGACGAATAATCGCATCAGCACAACTATGGTACAGATATGGCTCATCCCCAAAGAACTTCTTCATATCATGCATAAACTTTTTCCTTTGGTGAAACAACCAATCTGATGGCACCAGATCACTTGACAAGTAGTTAGCAAAGTCTTTGAAGCAAGAAATCAGACCATGATAAGCAGCCAATACATGTTCATCTGGAAAAGCATCATTAATTTCAGCCCTATCACCTAGCTTGAGCATAGCTTCTTTCTCCAATCTGGACAAGTGATCGGCAACCTAATTTTTTGTCCCCTTTCTAGCTTTCACCACAAAGTCAAACTCTTGTAGCAACAACACCCATCTAATCAACCTTGGTTTTGCATCCTTCTTAACCATCAAATACCTCAATACACAATGGTCAGTATGCACAATGACCTTAGTACCAAGCAAGTAGGATCGAAATTTCTCAAATGTGAAAACCACTGTAAGAAGTTCATGTTCAGTCACTATATAGTTCTTTTGAGCCACATTTACAGCTTTACTGGCATAGTAAATAGGATGAAGAATCTTCTCTCCTCTCTGTCCCAATTCCACACCAAGCGCCACTCCACTCATATCACACATTACCTCAAACGGTTGCCCCCAATCTGGTGAAATATTGATAGGTGCGGAAACTAGCTTCTCCTTCACCTCTCCAAATGCATTCAGACCAGCATCATCAAAATCAAACCTACACTCCTTTTCAAGCAATTTGCACAATGGATGTGAAATTTTGGAGAAATCCTTGATGAACCTCCTATAGAAACCTGCATGACCAAGAAAACTTCTAACACCGTTAACAGAGATAGGTGGTGGAAGCTTTTATATTACCTCTACTTTCTCTCTATCAACCTCAATACCCTTATCAGAAATTCGATGACCTAGAACTATCACCTCTTTCACCATAAAGTGGCACTTTTCTTAATTGAGCAAAAGATTGCACTCTTCACACCGTTTAAGCACTTCGGCTAGATGGTCTAAACAACGATCAAAAGAGTCACCTACCATAGAGAAATCATCCATAAATACCTCAATAGTGTCCTCCACCATAATCATAAAATATCGACATCATACAACGCTGGAAGGTCGCTGGAGCATTACACAACCCAAATGGCATCTGCTTAAAGGAGAAAGTCCTATAAGGGCAAGTGAAGGTGGTCTTCTCTTGGTCTTCCGGACCTATGGAAATCTGATTGTAGCCCGAATAACCATCAAGAAAACAATACCAACCCTTACCAGTAAGTTGGTCCAACATCTGATCCATGAACAACATAGGGAAATGGTCATTTTCTGTCCAAGCATTTAATTTCTGATAGTCCATGCAGACTCTCCATCCAGTCACAGGCCGCATCGGAACAAACTTGTTTTTCGCATTTTGAACCACAGTCATCCCGCCTTTCTTGGGCACACACTGAACAGGACAAACCCAACTACTATCTCCAATAGGATAAATAACTCCAGCATCCAACCACTTGATGATTTCCTTTTTTAGTACCTCTTGCATAAGCGGATTTAGTCTTTTCTGGTGCTCGATACTAGGCTTGTGATCCGGCATGAGTTGGATTTTATGAGAAAAAATGCTAGGAGGTATCCCGATATTGTCCGCAATAGTCCACCCAATAGCCCGCTTGAACCTCTTCTACACGGAAACCAATGCCTCAACTTGTGTCACAGTAAAATCTATCGCAATAATGACCGGTAAATACCATCTCTCCCCAAGAAGACATACCTCAAATGTGATGGTAGAGCCTTAAGCTCCAACTTCAGAGCCTCTTCAACAGATGGTCTTGCAGATGGAGAGTCGCGATTCTTCATGTCTAACTCCAATCTCTTAGGTTTTGAGCGAAATTCAAACCTATCAAGTGCGGTGACCAAATCATCATAGTATTCAATACCATCACTCTCAAAATTCATCATCACCGTTGCTAGTGCATCAACACCCAACCTCTCTTCAATAGGCACCTCAGAACCACTCTCTACAATATGATTCACCATTGATACTGACTGCAGCTCACTACCCTGCTTCATAAATCTACAGATGTTGAAAGTTACCTCTTCATTATTCAATCAGAACTTCATCTGCCCTTTCTTCATATCGTCCAAGGCACAACCAGTGACAAGGAATGGTCTCCCAAGGATAATGGGAACCTCAAAATCAACCTCACAATCAAGTATCACAAAATCCACCGGAAAAATAAAAGACTCCATTTTCACTAGTACATCTTGGAGCACACCAATGGGCCTCTTCATAGTTCTATCGGCCATGAGCAATCGCATCGCAGTCGATTGTGGATCTCCCAAACCCAACTTCTTGTAAATAGACAATGGCATTAGATTAATACTAGCACCCAAATCACACAACGCCTTAGCAAAATGCAATAACCCGATGGTACATTGAATAATGAAGGCACCTGGATCCTCTTTTTTCTGCACAAGGGACCTTGTAGCAATAACACTACAATTTTGCAACCTATCATCATCTTCAAAACTCCCAGCCCGCTTCTTAGTCACCAAATCTTTCATAAACTTTGCATACCTAGGCATTTTCTCCAAGGCTTATATCAATGGAACACTGATGGAAAGTTGTTTCAACATACTAATAAACCTATGGTATTTCCCTTCTTCAGTCTTCTTCACTAACCTACGTGGAAATGGAGGTGGAGGTCTAGGCATGGGAATAACTTTCTGGGTTATCTCTACTTCCTTCTCTGTGGCATTCTCGGACTCTCCAGTAACCTCGATCTCATCATCATCTTTACTAACCTCAACTTCAACCTCAGACGGCATGGGTGGATCAATGGTCTGCTTACCCCCCTCGAGTAGTGAATGCCATACAATGCTCATCATTCTTTAGATTTTGGATGGTGTTGCTAGGAAGTGTGATAGGCTGACGTGGATTGACTGTAGTAGACAACTGATTCATCTGCTTCTCAAGTTGCTTGATCGACACTGCCTGTGCATCAACTTTTGACTGATTCCTGACAAGTCATTTTGCATCTCCTTCACATTCTCATCAGTCGAATCAAACATCTTCATCATCTTCTGCATCATATCCTTAATTCGTGACATATTACCCCTAGCTTCCCTATTTCCAGATTCCCAATTTTGTGGAGGGACAAATGGCCCAACCCTATCGTTTCTGTTGCCATAGTTGTTTCGATTGTAGTTGTTGTTGCGATTGTAGTTCCTATCTCGGACATAATGACCCTCTCAGTTGTAGTTGCCATAGCTCTGACCTTGGCGCTAATTATCCTAATTGGAACCTTGGGCGTTGTCTTGGAAACCCCTGGTCTGATCATTCACCGCATAAGTATCCTCTTCATAGTAGCATTCCTCAAAAGGTGGTGGATTCCTAGTTAAATAATCCACAGCATTTACCTTTTCGGCACCTTAGCTCACATGCTTCAATACCAACCCAGTTCGATCCTCATCTGACCCATCTCCTCACGAATGTCATCGGCAGATTGGTGAAGTGTAGCTTGAAATGCAAATGTGGTTCTCCCAGTATCTGACTTTCTAGTGCTCCAAGCTTTGTTATTCTGGGAGATTTTCTCCAATTTCTCAGCGATCTACTTAAAAGTGCACTCACCATATGAATCTCTAGCGATAGTATCAAGCACAGCCTTACTATTATCATCCCGAACTTTGAAGAAGTATTCCTTCAATGACTCATCATCAATGCGGTGATTAGGAACACCTCTGATGAATGCAGTGAACCTATCCCACGAACTACTCACAAACTCCCCAGGTAGTTCCATGAAGTTATTGAGTTAATATTTGTGGTTCAACTTCTTTGACACTGGGAAGTACTTTGCCAAGAACACTTTCTGCAATTGATCCCATGTGTGAATCGAGTTATATGGGATCTCAGTAAACCACACAGCAGCATCACCGGTCAATGATAGATGGAATACTCTCAACCCAATGACATCCATGTCCAATTCTGGTCGACCCACGGAACTCTTGCAAACACTCCTCAACTTGGCCATGTGTCCATATGGATCCTCTGATACCAAACCAAAGAACAAACCCCTTGATGTAAGCATCTGCATCAGACTGCTACTCACCACGAATGTATGCCCCAAAGGTAGATGAGGTAGAACAATAGGTCCTTCAGATTCAATGGTATTGTAGTCGACTCTATAGTTATCACGCAACCTTGGTTCTGGTAGTGGATTTTGTACCCTTAATACATCTCCAAGCAAATTTTCACCCTGAACCTGGACATTCTCATTGTCAACCTTATGATGCTACAACTCAACTCCATCACCTAGATTTCCTCTGATAGGGTTGACTGGGACCCCTTGATTATTCATCCTGCACAAAGTTCTATTCAATTCAAGATTGTAAGGAGTCAATGGATCACCTCGACTCCGTGTACATGGCATACACTAGAGTAGGAACCTGAGAGTAACAGAAAAAGTAAAGACTAAAGTTCAATAATGTAGATAAACTTAATCTAAAAGCCTTATTCCCCGACAGCGGCGCCAAAATTTGATACGCTCAAATTACACCTCCCTAAAGAAGTATAAGCGATCGTTATGAAGTAAAGAACCCAACTTGTAGGTTGGGGTCGATCCCACGAGGAATATGGTTTAGACTTAACTTTAACTTACAATTACATTCGTTTAGTCAACGTATTTCTGAGAAAAGTAAGTAAAAGGGGGGGGAGGGGAGGGGTTGTGGAAAAAATAACTGACTGTAGTTGGAAGAACAAGTGAGCAAGATTCAAACTTTAGTTGTTATCAATGAGAGAAAGTAACTGGGGTGTATGTGTTTCCCATAAGCTCATAACGCGGTAATCCTAGTAATAGCAATCCTTTCCTAGTGTATTACATGCAAAGTGGTAAATTATGTATCTCTAAATCCTTGGTCCGGAAAATAGAGAATTTCACCCCGCACCTTGGTTCGGCTACGTGTGTATAATTTACTAACCTTTACCTTTACCTCATATTAGACATCACATCAATGTGTGGCTTAGTTTTCACCCTCGCACCAATTGACACTAGACTATTAGATAGTATCACACTAAATCTATGTTGATAATTCATTTCTTATTAACTACCTCCTTGGTCCAGCAAGTAGCAACAAGGCGAGTTCTAAAATTTGCGACCGTTAAAAAGACTTCTAAACGAAAGAATCATCAATGCATGCAACAACACTATTCAAGAATTACTTAGTTACTATTCATACTTTGTTGATCACTCATGGTTCCCACAACCTTAGTTGTGGATTTAGTTACTCATACTAGCAAGAAAACAATTCATATTATTAGAAGAAGAATTCATGAACTTACATAATGAATATAAGAAACCCGTAATCTCCAATTGAAATTCAAAGCAAGAATCTTTATAAACCGAAATTAGGAAATCAATTTGCTAATGTTTGCAAGTTAATTCCCAAGAATACACCAAACTAAAGTTCAACAATAGTGGCTAACCCCCAAAAACATTTTGTACATGCCCTATATATATAAAAAACATGTCCTAAATAAAAAGGAAACAAAATAAGGAAATAAAGTTTCTAGATGCGGTTTCGATCTACGACACTAACCTACGGACCGTGGATTGACCTACGGTCCGTAGGTCCCTTCCATGGTTTGGGACTTAGGCATTTCTCCAAAGCTCAAAATCTCCAATTCTTAGTAACGAATGACGATCAGCAGAATGGACCGTGACTGGAATCCACGGTTCGTGGATCCTCCTTTGTAGCTCCATACTTATACTTTTGAAATCACGTACTGGAACCCCCTTCTCTGAATCATTTGACGGACCTGCAAGACGGCCCATAGGTTGACCTACGGTCCATCATTTGTAATCGTGGTTCCACACTTGGTCAAGAATTCCCTAATTTTCCTTCAAGCTATGCCTGTCCATCTACGCCTACCACCTACGGACTGTGACTGGACCTATGGTCCGTCGGTCACGTCCGTAGATGCCATTTTCTGCAACATTCTTCAGTTGTGTCTCTCAACTTCCACATCCGAACTTATTTCCTGCAAATAAGATAAAAACACATTAGTACCAATACAACATGGCTCTAGACACACACAACTCTAAATGGAAATGTATTAAAGATACCGTAAATTCACGGTATATCACATTGCCACACATGATAAGAATAACAAAGAAGGTGAAGTTGTTTTTCTTGAAACATTTCGTAGCCTCCCTCTCATAGATGTGGTGCAATTCACACCATGAAAGAGACTCTACTTAGTGCGGCTTTCAGTCCTAGGACCCTTGAACCTTATGCTATGATACAAAGTTTGTCACACCCCGAGGCTACCCCCTTGACGTAACATGGGACCTAGGATCACGAGTGACCCCAAGCTAACCCTGATTCTGGCATATCATAAGCATACTAAAAAAAACTGAATAAGAAATAAACTATGCGGAAGCTAAAATAGTAGATAACTAAAAATGGGGAATACCCAACTAATCTGAATGTATAAAACATACTAAGAGTTTAACAATAACTGAAAGATAAACTCATCAACCCAAGTTGATTCTATTACTATGTCTGAAAATCCTCTAGCTGGGTTGAGTTGCTGGGACATACCCCCAGCTAACTCTAACAAAACTGAAAACTGAATATAAAGACTAAAATGAAAGCATGTCTATTATCCTCGGAAAATGAGGACTCACTACTGAAGCTGCAGAATGTTGACAGAGAATCGATCTAACAGCAGTGTGAATGCTGAGTACCTCAACCTACATCATGAAAGGATTTAGCGTAGAGTATGCGTCAGTACTTGGAATATACTAAGCATCCAGGATATAGATACTAAGCTGAACAAATATAAATAAGTTGAACAAAGCATAACTGAGCAATGACATAAACTTAGTAGGAATGTAAATACTGAAACATAACTAAAAAGCTAAACTGAATGCAATGATCAAGTACTAATCATGGAAATAACATATTGAACTGAATGCTGAAATATATACTGAAAACCTTGTCAAATGCACTAAAAGTCTGACTGTGGGATCTACTATTAACCGACATAATACCATGTGATCAAAACATGGAGTCTGATGTATACGCCACATTGAGAGGACCCAATATACCTTGTCAAGGGTATAAAGGCATGACTTGCCTTATCACTAAATATGATGCCCAATAAAGGGGACTTATAATCGTACGGGGGCACGTAGTTCTGGGACTATAAGGGTATGCTGAACCGTAGTCCAACTTGGTGCTAAGTCTACTGTCAACTAAATGTGTATATGACTGAAATATGACTGAAATACTGAATTACTGAATAACTCAAAATACTGACATGTAATTTGAGAATACAACATTTATGTACAGATAATATGACATTCAAAATTTGGAGCATAATTATCTGTTTAACTGACCTAGCAAGTATAATACATGAACTAAGAGAATTTATACAAACTAGGGTTCTAAGTTTCATACAAGGAATTAAGTAACCCTTCCAAAAAAACATGTTATTTCAATTAAGGATACTACAACAGTTAAATCACAACAAAACTCCAAGGCTTTAGAAACCCTATAGGTCTAAACAAGATATGGAGAATCAAGAAACTGATTGAATTATAGTGACCTAGTGGAAGAAAGGAACCACTAGTGAAATCCCACATACCTTCTTGACTGTTCTTGGGATGCTGGTGCCTCTTTCTTCTCTTTTTGCTCTAAGTTATGATGATTTTTGGTGAATAAAGGTTTTGGTTAGGTTCTGACTAGATTATTAGGCTTAAACTAAGTAAAATGATGTAGTTTAGATATTAAACAACATAGTGTAAATTCCCAAAGAATAAGGGAAATGACCAAAATGACCATAACTTAAAAGCTGACGAGACCATCGACGGCCCCTAACTGATGAACCGTGGACTGACCAACGCTCTGTCCTGGCAGGGAATTGGTTGGCGTCTGAGACTTGGTGATGGGTGTCACGATCCATGAACCCTGGACCACGGACCATGGTCCCACATACGGTTTGAAGGTCCTTCCATGGGTCATGATTTTTCCTGGGGTTCTGGGTGGCCAACCACGGACCATACCTACGGTCCGTGGCCCAAACCACGGCCCGTGGTTTGGCCTCTGTCGGTGGCACCTGAAATTATGAAAATCTGGTATATGGTCTTTCACTAATCCAGGGTGTTACAGAATCCATGAGTAAGCCACTTGAAAGTCTTTGGTTGCATAGCTTATGCTTTGGTTAATATACGTTCTAACTAGATGAAAAATCAGAGAAATGCATTTTCATTGGTTATAGTCCTCAATCCAAAGCATATAGACTATATAATCCTACTTGTGGCAAAGTGATTATCAATAGGAATGTTGCTTTTAATGAAGAATCAGCCAGGGAGTGGAATAAAGAAAAAAAAGAGTCAGTATTATATATTCATGTTCAATCAGAAGGAGAGCATACAACAATTCTTGAATCAATAGATTCTACTCCTTCCTCTTCTAGCAGTAATACTAATATTTCTCCTATTAGCAATAGCAACAACAGTTCTATTCTAGAAAGCTCTCATCCCCCTTCTTTAACTCCATCCAACGAAATGCCACCAACTATGTTTCGATCATTAAAATAATGTTTATGCATCTTCTTGTTTTTCCTTGTTAGCTGCGAAACCGACATGTTATAAAGAAGCTGCAAAGCAACCTGAGTGGCACTATGCAATAATTGAAGAGATTCAGGCCATTGAGAAAAACCAAACGTAGGAGTTGGTTAATTTTCCTAAAGGGAAGAATGTTATCAGACTAAAATGGTTTTGCAAAATGAAGTACAATGCTGATGGAAGTATCAAAAGGCATAAAGCTCGACTAGTTGTAAAAGGATATTCTCAGAAACAAGGGATCAACTTTGAACAAACATTCTCACCAGTATCTCACTTTGAAACAGTTAGAACTACTCTAGTCTTGGCTGCTCAACTTAGTTGTCTTGTGTACCAAATTGATTTTGAGTCTGCCTTATTAAATGGCGACTTACACGAAAAGTATATGTCTCCCAGCCTGAAAGCTTCATCTCTAGGGAAGGGAAGAGCAATGTGTACAAATTGAAGAAGACATTTTAAAGTATAAAGCAAGCTCCACGGGAATGGTACAGTAAAACTGATTCCTTTTTTCAAGAGCAACAGTTTATAAGAAGTGAGAATGAACCTACACTTTATGTAAAGAAGCGAGGTAATGGTAGTTTTTTGGTTGTCTGTCTTTATGTTGATGATATTATAAAAATGGGCTCTTGTGAATAATTTGTTTCTGAATTTAAAAGTTGCATGATGAGTAAATTTGAGATGGACAATTTGGGTATGTTGCATTATTTTCTTGGGGTTGAGGTGAGACAAGATTTGGATGGAAATTTTATTTCATAAAGAAAGTATGCTACTGAACTTTTACAGAAGTTCAACATGCTGAATTGCAATCCATTTCCCACATCCATGAATATGAATGAGAAATTGGTACTTAATGATGGTACAGATGCAACAAATGCTTCTTACTTTAGAAGCTTGGTTGGTGGTCTACACTACTTATCACACACAAGGCCCAACATAGCATTCTCAGTCAGTTTTATTTCAAGATTCATGCATAGTCCTTCGAAGCAACACCTATGTGCAGCCAAAAGGATCTTGTGATATGTTACTAGCACAACAAGTTAAACAGCTCACTTGAAATCACCTCTACCGAAGTCTCCAGGCTCCAAAAAAGAAAATGGAGAAGAAACCCCGAAATTTTGGTTTAAACACTTTCAAGGGTCCTCCGCGAACGCAAACCCCTACCTGCAAAAGAGGGTTTTAATGAGTTAGACCTCCGAGAATGCAAGAACGTCTATCGCGAATGCAGAGATCAACGCATTGACATCCGGGGAATGCGATCGAGACAACGCGAATGCGGGGTTGTCACTCATCCCCTCTGCGAATGGGGCCACAAGCTCCTCAAATAGGGAGTGTTGCACCAGAACATAGAAAACCAGCCAACTCAAAAATTTCGAAATGACCCTCGGGATTCATTCAAAACCCCGTACACATAAACTGCATATGCAAATAAATTATACTCCACGTTCCAGACTTAATGGAACCGTCAAAACACAAATTTGAGGTCATTTCAACCTGACATCCGTGTAAACCACAGGAATCTAACTCACACCGAAAAAGGCTAAAACAAGTTCGGGACCTCTCAAAAATCAACCAAAACCTCGCTGAGGCCTCAAATCATCCCCCCAATCCAACGGAACTCTTGGGATTTAGATCCGAGTATCTGAACCCCAAATATTGATCTAAGTAAACCCAAAGGCTAAAATTCCACTATTTCACAACTTAAGAGCTCAGATCCTCAAAAAGACTCGAAAACTGAAACCAATAATTCTTACGTATCAGATTTCACATTTCAAGACTGATGGAATCGACCGAATTCTATTCCGACACTAAAAACTCCAAAAGACACCGAAGACTATTTCTTAACAACTTAGCCTTTCAAACTCAAAACTTACCAAATTCTCAACTCTTAACTTAAAGTTCAAACCAACTTTACAAAACTCAAACATAGGAAACTCGGGGTCAATATCGGGAGGGCAAAATAATAAGTTCACGAAACTTTCCAAAAATGACCGATCTGGTCATTACATGTACACTTTACCCTCTCTAAATCCCACTTAGTTGGATTTCACTAGGTGAGTTGTTGGTTGGCGATTGCAAAATTTAAAATTGTTGTACTTCCAAAAAAGATTTTTGACAAAATTTCTACAATACATTTGAAATAAGATAGTACATATACATTTTAATCTACATTAGTACGTACAATATTCATTTCTTTTAAATACATTATGTTAGTGTACATACAACGTATATCACATATTTTGAACTGAAATTGGTATATATTATCATATTCAATAAAAAAAATGAAATAAAAAAATAAAAGAGAGATATTTTGATAGAATAGGAGTTTAAATTAGAAATATTAAAATAAAGGAACGAGAGGGAGGAAAAACTAATAAGAGATTTAAGAAAGTTGAATGAACGGAGGAAAAATGGAGTCGAGATATGCATACATGGAATGAATTCATGTAGGCGTGATGATCATATGAATTGTAAATTTCATTAACTAGACCAAAACTAATTTATAATAGAACTGCTATAATTTGGGACTGATATTGGATTTACGCCAAATTGAGATAAATACTCGTTAAATTTAAATTTTGGATCCACAACTAGTGATGATTAAGAATTTTTTTCATAATTGTTATATGGAAATCACAATTGCGACTATCATTTCTTTTATAATTGTAATTATGAAAGTTGTAATTGCAATTATGACTATTTCCCTAATTATTACTTGTGACTGTAAAAATCGTAAATATGACTGAATTTTAAAAATATTTGTAATTGTGAAAGTTGTAGTTACAACTAAGAATTTTTCATAATTGTAATTATTAAAATTGTAATTATGATTATGACTTTTTGTTTTTCTTTTTCATAATTCTTATGAGATCATTATAGTTGTAGTTGTGTTTATAGTTGTGTATGTAGTTGAGGCGCATCCCTTTTTAACAAATTGCAGGTTTTATATTTATTTGTTTCTAAAGTAAATTACTTTCATAAGGAAATAAAGAGCAAGATCTTTATAGGAAAGAAAACAATTATTAACCATGTGATTAATGGTGGGAGTTGGACAATTTCAGGGTATAATTTAAATATATCTTTGATTGTTTTTTTTTTGGTTTTTTCTTGTAATATATTTTGTAGTCAATTTTTATTTTTTTTACAATAGTGATTTATTCTCAAAAAGACAAGGGTGAGGACATTCAAAAATTAAATTAATCATTTTTTTCATACATTGCAGTAAGATTTTATTTTAAAATAACATTATCACCTTCTAGCAATACGTTTGTTGTTTTAACTTATTATTATATATTTAAAATTTGGCATTGGTAACAATATATATAAATACACACACACTACCTTTCAAT
>NW_006239324.1:387941-394379 GCF_000226075.1 Solanum tuberosum | reverse complement strand
ATATATATATATATATATATATATATATATATATACTATCTTTTAATTATATATAAGAATTCAAATTCATTAACTAGAAAATATGAATCACATTATGCAAAACTAAAATAAAAATAGAGAAATCAATTTGAATACAATCTAAGAAGAAGTTCCTTAGATAATGTTTTAACAAAGATTCAATAGCTATATTGTGAATAGTAAAAGAATTGTTAGAGAAATAATTGTATCAAGAAAAAGGACGATTACTAACTTTTAGCTCAAAAAGCAAAAAAAAAAAAATACTTCAAAACAAATGAGAAATTTCTTTTCTTTAAAAAAAGAAGAAGAAGTAAAGCCTCTTATAAAGTTTAGGTTTAGGCCACAAGTGTAATTTCATATGATCTTCACACGATTATTACGTGTCAATTACATTTGAATATATTTATACGATGATATTTATAATAGTCCTTAAATGATTTTATCAGTATATTTTGCTACACGACTCAGGAGGAGGAGGATTTTTCATTTGATTTTGCATGCATGGAGGCAGAGGGAGGAAGAGACACGGGAAATAGTAGGGGAGACTTAATAGACAAGCCAGGGAGGGGGTGGGGGAAGGGAAGGCGACAAATTTCACTAGTTTTACAAAATAATATTGTTGACTCCCTAATTGGAGACTTCATAACATATATATCATTGCGTTAAACACATCAGATCTCAAACAACTCTTTCTGCTCTTAACTTCCAATGGCGTATCAGTTACACCATAACACAACATCTAACACAAGTTCGATGATTATGCCACCGACGTGAGGGTACAAAAACATGAAACCATCTTTCTAGATCTGTCGACTCTACTCAATTCTTTGTGTGTATGTTTTACGGCGGAGAAACCCTAGTCCTTCAAGCTAATTCCATTGACTAGTTGCATCATGTCATCAGAGAATCTAATGAATCACTGAAATCCGATCAATCCAATTGACCATGAGAGTATCATTTATGGAGAATCGATTAGTCTATGGTGGGAAAAAAACTTCATTTTCCCCAAATGATATCAGAGCGTGATATCCAAAATGGTGACACAGTGCAACATTTTGGGAAAATGTGAAGCACACACCATCCTCACACGTGGAGGTTAGTAAATAAATTAAACTCATTTATTGATGACCTATGCAACTCTATCTCCTATTATTTATTTACACTTCTATTTCCATGACTCTGGCAAAGACTTATATATTTCCTTTTATATTAGAAAACAAGTTGCTCATGGATGCATTTGTCAATTTATATATCCCCAAACCCATAAGTGTATATAGGGAGTGTGCTTGTAACAACATGATCCATCGTTATTCAAAAGATATCTCGTGCAGAGTCTCGAGAGTTGTTGTAATACGACGTGCCAATTTAAAATTGGGATGACTTGAAAAAAAATCTAAGAATTTGAAAATTAGACTCTGACTGATGTAATCCTTTCATAGTGTGAACTTTCCCTCTATGGTGGCGTGATAGCTTCTATAGAGGGGTCAGCGGGGAAGAAACTCATAAATGCAATTTTTTTAATTGTTCCCTTTCTCTTTACAGTTAAAACAGACAACAGTTAATCCAAAATTCCTCCAAAAAAATTCTCTACGCTTGAGGATAGGGAAGAGGAGGGATTCTAGCGCAAGGTGGGTCATACCCACAAATATTCGGCCTATGACCTTGAGGATTCTCTCCTACGGAGCCAAAAACTCGTGTTCAGAGTTCTTTAGCGATTTCTTAGAATCCATATAGGCTAGGTTTTAACTGAGTAGTTAGATTTGTCTTCACTAACTTTTTACCTTGTAAATTTTTGGAGATTACATGTATAGTCCTTCGATCATAGAGTTTGAATGAATTAGTATGAAGTTAGTTATGGTTTAAGATGATAACGAGTTTGATTAACTAATGTTAACCTTGTGATGATTTTGGGTGTGATGTTGAGGGAAAGTGAGTGGTGTGTAATCAGGTTCCAAGTAGAAAACTATTGGGAAATTATGTCTGGGTGTAAGTGATGGTTGTTGTTTTCAATGTTTATTTATGTATGTATTATAACTATCTCTATAGTGAAACTTTTATAATTCATGTTGGGGGAATTATAGGCCTTAATGTGAAGTGATGAATTATTGACTATCTCATAAGATGAAGGTGTTTTATTTACTTGTTTTTACAAGTGTGTTTGTATTTCATTGTGATTGTAGTTGTGTGTGAGAGACTAATAGTTGTCTCGAGTACCACTCTTGGTACAGGATATTCCCATGGTTGGTTTGGGTACCGTGCACGGTATGTAGTAACAGTTAGCTCGGGTATATACCACGCTATATGGTTGGATCGGGTGCCACGCAAGAACAAAGTACTAATGGTTGTCATGGATAACACGCCTTGTGCATTTTTATTAACCTTTTGTATGTGGTTTCATGAGAGAACAAGGTTTACTTCTTCGTAATGTAACTGTTACATGTTTTTCCATGAGTGGTCAAGATTTGTGTTTAAATGCTAGGATGGTTCCTATTTAGTATAGGATTGCATGTTAAACATTGAGGATGATGGCTTAGAGATTCTTTGTGGCATGGGTTACTTGAAAGATGTGATGAATCAACTATTTCTTGTTGTAGCGTCATTGATCATGTTATTTGTGAATGTTAAGTTTGTGTGGTGACTGTGAGTTTGTCTTATTCATAAAGTTTGTAGTGTATTGTTAGCCAGGATGGACTGGGACATAATTGATAAGAAGGATTGAACTAATGTGGTTTAGTAAGATTCTTGTGGGTGGTTAACTGAATTGATCAAGGGCCAGGATGTTTGCATGAAATTTCTGTTTAAATGCTGGGACAGTTCCTATTTAGATCGGACTGGCATAAAAACATTGTAGATGATGTCTTAGAGATCCTTGGTGATATAAGTTACTTGAAAGGTGTGATGAATCAGGTGGTTGGAGCTATTATGTATCTCTTTTGTAGTATTTTACTCTCTTAGAAGCTCATGCACTTGTTTAGAATAGTTCCTTGGGAGGGTTTAATGTATTCTTACAAAAGTACTTTATTTAATCAAGTTTGGGAGTCATTCTGTATTTATGATAAGATGATTATTTTATATTTTTTTCACTTCTACATTGCATATTTTAAATTCCGCGTAAGAGTTCTTCTATCTAGATATTAGAATAGGTGTCCGCACGGCCCGGTAGGTTCGGTCTTGGCAATGCTCCTATATTTTAGAGTTTTTCTAAACTTGTTAGAGGGGTTGTTGGTGTTCATGATTCTTTGTATATATTTTTTGTAGTAGTTTAGTGGCAATGATGGAGTGGTATGATGTTAGGAATATGTTAATATTACAAGATACTTTCCATTTGTTCACGAGTTGGAAACAATTTTAATTGTGTGTGCGATCAGTTCAGTTTATAGGGTTATGAGGTTGTGGTGTGCATGAATTTTATCAAGTTTATACATCTTGTGAAGTGTGAAATATGCCCTCAAGAAGAATTAGGTTGTATGATTAGTTTCCCTTCAATGAAGCAAGGTAAGAGTGAAGCAGGAAGGAAAATATTTGAGACACACAATTACAAAAAATAGATTGAAGGTATGCATCTTGTATTTTGTAACTTGGAATAATTTGAGTTGTGTCTAGTGAAACAGGAAAGAGAGGTGGATTTGATAAATATGAAGAGGTGAACCCATTGTACTTTTTTGGTCATTATATTCTTTGTAAGACACTTTTCACCAACCCTATAACCGTATATAGGTAGTTTTCTCCTATATTGTTTGAGTTTTGTAAGATTCTAAGAGGGGTTGTGGATGTTGATGATACTTTGTATATATTTTGCCAAAGTAGTTTAGATGCAATGATTAAGTGGTAGGTCGATGATATTAAGTGTGTGTTAAGATTGCAGGATGTTTTCCCTTTTAGTCATGAGTTGGTAACAAGGTTATCTCATGCTTTAGTATTGAGTGAGCAATCAACTGAGTTTATACAGTTATCATATAGCGAAGTGCGTGAGTTTATTAAGTTTATGCATGTGGTGCGTGAGTTTATCATACAGAATCAAGAAGCATTTGGCAGTCCGATCAGTTTCCCTTCCTTGATATAAGGTGGAGCGGAAAAATGAAAGATTTGAGATTGAGCGCGTGCATCATGTTTTTTGTGACATGCTGGAAAAATTGGAGTTGTGTTTAAAGAAACTGGAAAGTCAGTCGAGTTTGGTAAACAAAGAAAGAGGTGAGTCGATTGTACACTGTTGGTCCTGGTATCGTTTAATTCTAAAAGAGTTAGAAAGCATTTCAAAGTTGTATAGATAGTACACTGAAATGCTTTTGTGCTTCTAATGATAGTAGGTAGAAATAGTAACTATCTCTGAACTCGTAACAACATCCTTCAATTTAATTTGATAGTAGATAGTACACTGAAATGCTTTTCAATAAAGACTCTTTAATGATGTAAGTATATTAATTTGAACCTTTTAAATATTATAATTATTTTTAGCTATTGTTAATTATTTGTGAAGTAATTAATAATTAATTAAAATTATGCAGTTTGGTGATTATGCAATGGAAGAACGAAGCTATTGGAACTTTGTGGCAAGGAAAAAATTGAGAATTGCCAAATAGAATTTTCAAAGCTAAAGCTCTTAAAGGTGAAATGATACAAGAAACTTGAGCTTGAAGATAAATTGGTGAATTTTTTTTTGTTGCGGGCAAAGTTTCTGGATTCTTTGATTATAGTTTCAAAGAATAGACATTTAGAAATTAAATCGAAGGATGTTGGTACGGTTTCAAAGATAGTTACTATTTCTACCAACTATCATTATAAGGACAAAAGCTCTGTATTTCAAAGATAGTACACTGAAATGCTTTCTAACTCCTTTATAATTATAATACTGGAACCAACAACGTAGAATAGGCTCACCTCTTTCTTTATTTACCAAACCCATTTGGCTTTCCAGTTTCTTTAGACATAACTCCAATTTCCCAGCAAGTCACAAAAAACATGATGCGTTCCTTCAATCTCAAAACTTTCATTTCCTGCTTCACCTTGCATCAAGAAAGAGAAAATGACCGAACTACCAAATGTTTCTTGACGTTGTATATCACACTTTACCGGATACATAAACTTGATAAACTCACGCACAATGCTATCTAATAATTATATAAACTCAACTGATTGCACACTCAATTCTAAAGCATGTGATAACCTTGTCGCCAACTCAAGAACAAAAGGGAAAACATCCTGCAATCTTAACACACACTTGACCTCATGGACATACAATTCCATCATTGCAGCTAAACTACTCTGGAAAAATATATACAAAGTATCATCAACACCGGCAGCCCCTCTTAGAAACTTAAAAAACTCGAACAATATAGGAACAAACTGCTTATATACGGTTATAGGGTTGGCAAAAAGTATCTTACATGAATCTATAAATTGACAATTACATCCATGAGTATCTTGTTTGGTAGTTACATAAGGAAATAAATAAACTTTTACTAGAGCCGCAGGAACAAAGGAGTGAATAAATATTTAGAGATATTCCTCCGATTTACCTGTGTCATCCTTTAGGGTCATTTCGAGAAAATTGGTAAGCATCTTCGTCAGACGACTAACATTA
This sequence comes from Solanum tuberosum, assembly GCF_000226075.1. NCBI lineage: Eukaryota > Viridiplantae > Streptophyta > Magnoliopsida > Solanales > Solanaceae > Solanum > Solanum tuberosum. The sequence continues at coordinate 388,780 of NW_006239324.1, read as the reverse complement.
TCATTAATATATGTGTTGTCATTGCAGTTGCAAAGGTCCTGAATAAGCAAATTCAACTCATTCATCAGCTTCCATGTGTAATATTTGTGTTGTCATTGCAGTTGAGAAAGATTTTCTGTCTAACCTCTCTTTGCTTTGTCAAGCATAGATTTTAGAGTAAAATCTTGAATCAGTTTCCATATAGCACAATTTAAGCATATCCATATCTTTGTAGAATGCATAGCATTGTTCATGCAATCAAGATATTGTTTTGCAATGGAGAGTTTCTCACACAAATTATACAACCACATATTACAACAGCCACAATTTATCTTCCATGGAATGTTGTGCTCTGCATCATCTATAGCTTTAACTAAAAAAATTCAAGCTTGCGAATTACCACAAATCTACGATTTAGACACAGGGTGGACTTTGAAGTACACTTAGCCTTCACAAACTCAGCCTAGAGAGATGGTTTAGTTCTAAAACACTGTTAGAAAATGAGATATTTCTAGATAGTCTTTTATTTTTAATGGTTCTTTTTTTTAAATATTATGTCGAGTTTGTAAAGAAATGATAGTGTAACATCTGACGATTTGAAATAATTATGAAGAGGCTTAGAATTGGAAATAGTCATTTTTGGAAAGATTTAAAAATCTGGAAATTTGGCCAAGTATGGAAAAAGGTGAGTTTTTGGCCAACTTTGAGCAGTCATAACTTCTAGCTCAGGATGAGTTAGGTGTAGTTCCGGTTATGGTTGCATAGCCCGTGGAATGGTCTTTCCAACGCCACCAATTTTGCTCGATTCCGAGTTCGTATGAGTGAGTTATACCCTTTGAAAGTTGGGCAGTTGGCAGGGA
>NW_006239324.1:384415-385856 GCF_000226075.1 Solanum tuberosum | reverse complement strand
TTTGGGCCATATTTTTATCAGTTAAGTTGTTTATGTCTTTGCATGGCATTGGGTTATTCTATTGATTCAGGTTTCCGCTGAGTTAAGAAAGCCAGGCCAAGGGTTCGCTTGGGGCCAGCAATGGTCTCCGAGTGCCGGTCCCGCCCAGGGTGTAGGCTCGGGGCGTGACAAACTTGGTATCAGAGCACAGAGTTCAAGAGTCCTAGGGAGTCTATGAAGCCGTGTCTGTAGAGTCCTAGTTATCGATGTGAAGAGCACCACATCTATAATTGGGAGGCTGCAACATTTAGGAAGATTTCTCACTTCTTTCACACTCATCTCGTGCGTTAGAGTTTATCTCTAAAGAGTTTCTTCCTAATTTGTGATTGCGCGTGTTTTTAGATAGTCATGCCTCCACGAAGAGTTGGCAGATGGCGTCTTCCTAGACGTTATGTTGATGAACAAGAGTTACCTTATGCCCCAGGAGTGCAACCACAAGGGAATGTTTCTAATGGCGATTTCAGAGAGGCAATTAGGATGTTGAGTCAAGTTGTAACTAATCAAATTGGTCAGCAGAGGGGAGCTAGACATGAGGGAGCTGACACTTCAATGATTCGTGAGTTCTTGGGGATGAATCCTCCGAGTTTCATGGGTTCGAGCACTTCATTGAGGAGTTGAAGAAGATTTTTTGATGTGATGCATGTGGCAGATACTGAGCGGGTTGAACTAGATGCGTATCAATTGAAGGAAGTTGCTAGAGCTTGGTTCGACCATTGGAAAGGGGGCAAAGCTGAAAAGGCACCACCTGTGAGTTGGGCCTGTTTTGAGGAAGCTTTCTTGGGGAATTTCTTTCCTCGAGAGTTGAAAGAGGCCAAGGTACGTGAGTTCCTCACACTTAAGCAGGAATCTTTGAGTGTTCATGAGTATAGTTTGAAGTTCACCTAACTATCCCGCTATGCTCCGGAGATGGTTGCGGATATGAGAAATAAAATGAGTTTGTTTGTTGCTGGGCTGTCTCGGTTGTCGAGTAAGGAAAGTAGGGCTGCAATGCTTATCGGGGACATGGACATGTCAAGGTTGATGGCCTATGTGCAGCAAGTTGAGAAAGAAAAGCTAAGGGACAGAGAAGAATTCAGAAATAAGAGAGCTAAGACTGGTAATGAGTCCGGGCAATAGAAAGGTAATGCGAACCGTTCATCCTTCAGCAAAGGCAAAGGGGACCTGCTCCATCATCTGTTAGTGCACTTGCACCCAGAAATAAAAGTGGGTACGCAGGATAGAATTCGCAGAACTTCAGAGCTGTACCTGCACAGTCTCATAATAGTATAGCACAAGGGAGTAACCTGGGTCTTGCATGTGCTAGGTGTGGTAGAGTCTATCCAGGGAAGTGTCGTCAAGGCCAGACAGGTTGCTTCAAGTGTGGACAAGAGGGTCACTTCATGAAGGAGTGCCCTAAGAATAA
>NW_006239324.1:382575-383014 GCF_000226075.1 Solanum tuberosum | reverse complement strand
TCTTCAATATGTGTTCACTCAGAAGGAGCTTAATCTCTGACAGAGGAGGTGATTAGAATTACTTAAGGATTATGACCTGAGTATTCTTTACCACCCAGGTAAGGCTAATGTTGTTGCTGATGCTTTAAGCAGGTTGTCTATGGGTAGCACCACCCATATTGAAGAAGGGAAGAGAGAGTTAGCAAAATATGTGCACAGACTGGCATGTCTGGGAGTCAGACTTATAGATTCCGTAGAAGGAGGAATAGCAGTGGCAAATGGGGCCGAGTCATCACTAGTGTCAGAAGTGAAAGAGAAACAAGATCAAGATCCCATTTTGCTTGAGTTGAAGGCAAATGTTCAAAAGCAAAGAGTATTAGCTTTTGAACAAGGGGGAGATGGCGTTCTGAGATATCAAGGTAGATTGTGTGTACCTATGATAGATGGACTCCAAGAGAGG
>NW_006239324.1:379775-381344 GCF_000226075.1 Solanum tuberosum | reverse complement strand
AGGGCATTAGAGTTTGAAGTAGATGATTGGGTATATTTGAAAGTTTCACCCATGAAAAGGGTTATGAGGTTCAACAAGAATGGGAAACTTAGTCCCCGGTATATTGGACTTTACCGCATAGCCAAGAGGATTGGCAATGTTACTTATGAGTTGGAGTTACCACAGGAACTAGCAGCGGTTCATCCGGTATTTCACATCTCTATGTTGAAAAACTGCATAGGCGATCCTTCATTGATCCTACCAACTGAGAGTATTGGGATCAAGGATAGCTTATCTTATGAGGAGGTTCCAGTTTAGATTCTAGACCGCCAAGTTCATAAGTTGAGACCGAAAGAGGTAGCCTCAGTCAAGGTCCTTTGGAGGAACCAATTAGTTGAGGGAGCTACTTGGGAAGCCGAAGAGGACATGAAGAAGAGATATCCCTATCTCTTTGAATCCGAAGGAAATGCAGATTAAGGTATTAAATTCCTTCTTAGTGCTCTTTGAATTATAGTGAGCATATAGTAGTTGTTATTGTTTGCATGATTTCTTGTTGGATGTTTGATTTGATGTTACACCCTTAGCCTTGTAAGAGTAACCACATTCGAGGACGGATGTTCCCAAGGAGGAGATATTGTAACATCCGACGATTTGAAATAATTATGAAGACGCTTAGAATTGGAAATAGTCATTTTTGGAAAGATTTAAAAATCTGGAAATTTGGCTAAGTATGGAAAAAGGTGAGTTTTTGGCCAAGTTTGAGCAGTCATAACTTCTAGCTCAGGATGAGTTAGGTGCAGTTCCGGTTATGGTTTCATAGCTCGTGGAATGGTCTTTCCAACACCACCGATTTTGCTCGATTCCGAGTTCGTATGAGTGAGTTATGCCCTTTGAAAGTTGGGCAGCTGGCAGGGAATCTGTCCGGAAATTTTAAGGGCATTTTGGTCTTTTCCCTAGCCATTTCTCTTGAGGTTATATTGTTGTGTTAGGCTTATTGTGGATCATTTTAGTTCCATTTTAAAAGAGTAAGAGTTAGGGTTCTTGAGTGAAGAAGAGGGGAAGAGAGAAAGAAGAGAAGAAGAAGAGGGAATCAAGGAGCTTCCGTCAAAGATCGTCGAGGAAATCGTCGAGGGTGATCCCTATTAAGGTATGTGAGACGTCGTGGAAATCATCGGGGGTGATCCCTATTAAGGTATGTGAGAAGTTAGTGTTGGGTTGATCCTTTCCCCCACACATCAAGCTCCTTTTATTTTGAGAAAATATTGGTTTTGTTGTTTGGAGTTGTTGGTTGTGTTGTTGATGTTGTTGTTGGTATTGTTGAAGTCCCTTGTGATTTGGAACATGTTTCCGGTTGTGTTTTGAGTTGTAATCGATGGTATGTTGAGGGATATGATGATCCTTAGTGTTTGGGGTTGAAGCCTTGAAGTAAGGGTGGTTTAGAGTTGGCAAAACAAGGAAGAAAAGTCGAGTTTCTGGGCAAGGGGGTTGGCGCGTCGCGCCTGGCAGCGCGCCCCAAAAGGGATTCTGAAGTTTCCCCCTTGGGGCGGTGCCCCTCTCAGAGCGCCAGCAGGCCCCCTCTGAAGTTTTGGG
>NW_006239324.1:363249-378477 GCF_000226075.1 Solanum tuberosum | reverse complement strand
CTCTTTTCAAGCTTAAGTTGTGGTTTAGCTTTCCAGCTCGCATACTCGTACATTCTATGTACTGATGCCAGTTGGCCTGCATCTTATGACGATGCAGACACAGGTACCCTGGGTCAGCATCCAGCATGCCGTTCATCCAGTTGAGCAGTCTAGAGTCAGTGGTGAGCCTCCTTGTCTTTCGGAGGACTCGGTTGTTTTTCTTTAGTTTGTTTTAATTAGGATGTTCTGGGGGTCTGTCCCAACATCCATCTCAGTATTGTAGAGGCTTCATAGATAGTCAGTCAGTTAGTTTTGAGTCTCTCATCTATGTATATATATAATATTCTATTTTGGGACTCGAGTTGCCTTTTGGCCAGATTTTATCAGTTAAGTTATTTTATGTCTTTGCATGGCATTGAGTTATTCTGCTGAGTTAGGTTTCCGCTGAGTTAAGAAAGTCAGGCCAAGGGTTCACTTGGGGCCATCAATGGCCTCCGGGTGCTGGTCCCGCCCAGGGTGTAGGCTCGGGGCGTGACAAATAGTCCTTGTTTTATGGAATATATTTTGTAAGAAAGTCAATATTGGTTGGATAGGTGTGGTCTCTACTAACTTTTGAAAAGCTTATATAACTACATATGTCTAAGCCTTTTGTAATATGCCACATGAATGACTAAAGGATATTATGTTGAACTTTATCTTTCTTTCACTAAAGTTCCATGGTATCAGAGCCACTCTTCTTGAGGGATTTGTGAAGGTAAGAAAACTAAGGTTTTCTACGATTCTTCTAAGGTGAGAGTTGAGCAGCAGTAACATGACATCTAACAAATTCTAGGGTGGAAGCCTCTTATGTTTACAGGAGAATATTATCACATATAGGTGATAAAGATGAGGGCTTATCTCAAAGCTCTTAGTATATGGGATACAATGGAAAGTAAATATGATCTTCCTCCACTTGGACCTAATCCAACTGTTGCACAAATAAATGTTTATGAAGATGTGAAGTCAAGAACCAAAAGCTCTCACATATCTTCATTCAACACTTGCAGATGTAGTTTTCACAAGAAAAATTTCTTGTGAAACACCTAAGGAAGCATGGAGAAGCTAAAATAGGAGTTCGACAAAAGTGACGAAGGGTGTCAAACTCTTAACTCTCATAAATGAATTTGAAATGTTAAGGATGAAAGAAGGAGATACTGTGAAAATGTATTCTACCAAACTTGTGGAGATAGTTAACAAAATAAGGTTGTTTGGTGAAACCTTTCCTAATTCAGAGGTGGTGGAGAAGATGATGATAAGCTTACCAGCAAGGTTCGAGTCGAAGATTTTAGCAAAAGAGGAATCTTGTGATTTGAAGACTTCCTCTGTGGCAGAACTGATCAGTAATTTGCAAGCCCAAGAACACAGATCAAGTATAAGAGATTAAGAAGTAACAGAAGTGGCATTTTAGGCACAACATAAAGGCAAGCTGAAGGACAATAGAAGGATGGAAGGAGATAAAATAGAAAATGGAAAACCATGAAAGGAATCTTCAAAGAAGAGAAGTTTCCACCTTGCAACCATTGTAAAGAACCAATAATCAAGAAAAATAATGTTGGTTCAAAGGAAATCCATCGATTTAGTGTAGATTCTATAGAAAGATGGTTCATATTGAGAAAAAATACAGGCTCAAAAGAATCAACCACAACAACGCTATGTGCAACAAGTAAATTTTACTGAAGAGTCTGAAAACAAAGAACAAAGCTTGTTTATAGCTTCCCATGTAAAAAACATAGCCAACAAATCCGCATGGTTCATAGATAGTGGATGTACGAGTCATATGTCTAACAATGATCTCATGTTTCATACACTTGACAAGTCAATCAAAACTAAAGTAAGGATGGGAAATGGTAAAACAGTAGATCTATTTGGCAAGGGTTCAGTTTCCTTTCAGACTAAACAAGGTACAAAGTTTATAGATGATGTGGTGTATGTTCCTTGTTTAGCCTGTAACTTGTTAAGTGTGGCTCAAATGATGTCTAAATAATATTCCTTATTTTTAAAGACAAACATTGTTTGGTTTTTGACTCTGAAGATACTTTGTTGTTAAAGTAGAAATGGTGGATAAATTTTTTCCCTTAGATGGGAAGTTTCATAGTACAAGAGTCATGGTTGTGGCACAAAAGATATGGTTATTTTAACTATGCTACTTTAAATTCTATGTATGAAAAGGGATTGAATAAGGCTTTACTAGATATTTCACTGTTTAAAGAAGTTTGTGAGCCATGTCAGATGGGTAAGGTACACAAGAAACCATTTCCTAAAAATGCTACTTGGAGGGCAACTGAAAAACTTGAACTAGTTCACACTGATGTGTGTGGACCTATGCAGACATCATATTTGGGATACAATAAATATTTTATACTCTTTATTGATTAATTAACAAGGATGACTTGGGTTGTCTCACATATTTCAAGTTTTCAAGAAATTTAGAGGTGTTGCAGAAAGACAAAGTGGTTGTATGCTAAAGGCTTTGAGGTCAGACAATGGGCGTGAATACACTTCCAATGAGTTCAATAAGTATTGTGAAGATTTGGGTATTGATCACAAGTTGACAGTAAGTTGCTCACCTGAATAAAATGGAGTCTTGGAGAGCAAGAACATGGTTGTTGTTGAAATGGCTAGATGTTTGTAGATTGAAAAGAAACTACCGCAAAGATTTTGGGTAGAATCTATTTTATACTTCAATGTATTTGATAAATAGGCTGCTAATTAAAGCCATGGATGTAAAACTCCTATTGAGTCATGGAGTGGAATAAGACCATCAGCGAAACACGTCAAAATCTTTGGCTCAATTTGCTATTCTTATGTTCCTTCGGTCAAAAGAAGAAAACTTGAACCAAAAGGTGAATTGGGGATCTATATTGGTTATTCATCACAATCCAAGGGTTATAGAGTTCTCAATTTGCGAACAAAACATATTTCCAATAGAAGAGATGTAGTAGTGGATGAGCATGCTAATTGGAAATGGGATAAGGAGCAAATTCAAAAAAGTAATGCAGGTTTTCAGAACTTCCATTCACTACTACAACACGATTAGTTTGCTCAGAAAAACTAAATGGACTGACAAATGCTTCTTGATTAAAAGATGAGGAATCATACGGGGATTCCTCACTCGATTCACCAGTTTTGAAAAAAAATCTCTTTCTAAGATATATGAAAGATGCAATGGTGCTACCTCAGAACCCAATACCTTTTAAGAAGTATCAAGACATAAAGTTAGGATTGAAGCTATGAAAGAGGAGATTGATATGATAAAGAAGAATGATATGTTGAAGCTGATTGATAAACCCAAAGACAGAAACGTAATAGGGGTAAAGTGGGTTTATAAGACAACTTAATCCAGATGGTTCAGTTTATAAATACAAAGCAAGGCTTGTTGTGAAAGGTTACACGCAAGTTGCAGGTCAAGATTATGGAAACAAAGTTTCACCTGTTGCATGGCATGATACAATAAGGCTTCTATTTGCTTTGGAATCTCAAACAAATTGGAAGTTGTATCATTTGGACATGAAATTGGCATTCTCAAATGGACTGTTGCGGGAGGAGACTTATGTTGATAAACCAGAAGGCTTTCAAGTTGTAGGGTTGGAGGACAAAGTCTACAGACTTCATAAGGCATTGTATGGATTTTAGCAGGCTCTTCAAGCATGGTACAGTAAGATTGATGATGATCTCATTTGTTGTGGCTTCAAGAGAAATGAAAATGAAACCAATTTATATGTGGATTAGGCTAAAGAAGGAGATGTGTTTGTGGTGTCACTCTATGTTTATGATCTTCTCGTAACAGAAAGCAATGAAGATATGGTGAATCTGTTCAAGCAAGAAATGGAGACCATGTTTGAAATGTGAGATTTGGGTGAAAGGAATTACTTTCTTCGAATGGAGATTAATCAAGCTACTGATGGAATCTTGGTTTGTTAGAGAAAATATGCATGGGATATGCTTAAAAGGTTCAAGATGGCGAGGTGCAAGCCTCTACCGACCCCACTGGTTCACATTGAAAAGATTTAAAGTTTTGAAGGAGGTGGTAGGGATGATCCAACAATTTATAGAAGTCTAATAGGTATCTTGCTGTATTTGACAGCAATAGGACCTGATCTCATGTTCGCAACAAGTCTTCTGTCGAGATTTATTCATGCTCCAAGTTCAGGTTATTTTGGTGTCGCTAAGTGAAATTTGAGGTATGTCAAGGGAACTGTTGATTATGGTATTTCGTTTAAAAAGGAAGATCAAGGGCAACTGATGTGTTATTCAGATAGTACCGGGAAGGAAGCGCTGATGATATAAAAAACACTTCTGGATATGCTTTTACACTTGATTCAGGCATGTTCTCATGGAATTCAAAGAAGCAAGAGGTGGTAGCTCAATCTTCTGTAGAAGTAGAATACATCGCCGCTGCTGGTGCAACTAATCAGGCTCTATGGTATAGAAAGATTCTACGTGATCTGGAGCAAAATGACATTGAAGTTACTATCATTAAAGTTGAAAACAAGTCAGTAATATCTATGGCCAAAAATCTAGTGCGACATGGTCGTAGCAAGCATATTAATATAAAGTTTCACGCTATCAGGCAAGAAGAGAAGGATGGTGAAGTTTAACTTGTTCATTGCAACTCAGATTAGAAGATTCGATACATTATGACCAAAGCTCTTTCTAAGGGGAAATTTGAAGTTCTAAGGGCTAAGTTGGGAGTGTCCAAGAAAAATCTCAAGGAGGAGTGTTAGAAAATGAGATATTTGTAGATAGTCTTTTCTTTAATGGTTCCTTTTTTAAATATTATGTTTAGTTTGTACTGGAATGGTAGTCCTATATATGGTTCAGGGTAGGGAAATAGTGTCTTACATGAATCCACAAATTTACAAATGCATCCATGAGCAGCTCGTTTTCTGAATGTATATTAGGAGATATTCCTCAGATTTACTAGTGTGAGAAACATGATAAGTATCTTCTTGAGGTTTTATGTTATTATTGGTCTGTTGTTTTTTGAAATTTTCTCAGGTGGACAATTGGTTTGTCCCTCTCTATAATTCAAACTTTGAGGTTGCCTCAAGTAATTGATAAACTTGATCAGACTATATGGTATTTGATTTAATTTGTAATGGTGAGATGCAGATAGGTGTTTACATTTAATCATTATCCTAATCTGATATGTATGTTTTTTAATTCTAATCTAACCTATATGCTTTTGGTAGTGTCTGTACTAGTGTTATATTGGGTGGAAGTGCGGATTTAAGTGAAGAAGAGTCTAGGTATGTCTGATAATCTTGCTTTTTACTCTAATGGCTCTTGAGTTTTTCTTTCTGTATTGATTTCTTAGTGAGATTTTTAATTTTTAGATGAAACTCTTGGACCCAACAAAACAGATTTCATTGGAGAACTCAATGAGAGACAACCTTCAAACTTGTTCATCTCTTCCTCGGAATCCTTTAATGCAACACTTGGTAGACTGCAATACTCAATCAAGTACTTACAATACTTGGGCATGTTTTCGTATTCAAACCTTTTGATAGTATCCCCTTAAAGGTTCCTCGTCCTCTAGACCCATCCATACATTGTCCAAATGAGATTTCACCAAGTCGATTTCAACTTGAACCTTAGACATGCTCGGTCTAGTTCTTCCATTTGTAGCAATATCCATAGCTAAGGGAGTTCCAATAGAGCTAACAATTTATTTAACATAATGCCATGAATACATATGCAAGAGAAAATCTGGTAGAAGAACCCACGCTAGTGCAATAGGGATGTCCTATTCCGATTTCAAAATCAGGAGTCCACTTTTGTAGCCACAATTGAAGACCCTCCATCTCAGTCAAGTTTAAATCATTTTGTGAAGTCTAAGAACACATTGCGATTATCATACACACCAATATTGACTGAGGCCCTAATTGGGAATAATTCCTTCAAAATTGACCTAATTCAATCAATTTGGGGTCTCACTTTTAGGAATTTCTCAATGATTTTCAACCTACATTCCTCCTCCATAATACAAAAGTAATATTTTTCCATGAATGCTATTTCCGGAATCCCATTATGAGTAGTGACCCTTGTAATTTCTGATTCTCTGGGGTGTCCAGGAGAATTTGATGATTGATTTGTCGTGGTGACAATTGTAGCCTAAATTGGTTTTCCTTGGTTTCCTTCCTCACATAAGGTCGACACTTTGCTGGAGAGTCATCTGATAAGTACCCCACACCGATGGAGCCCCGTGTGGAAGCTCCATAGGTGGAGCGTGTGGTTTACTCTCTATAAAATGGCCATTATAGACTAGTGTTTAGAACATCTTTTTATATGACTCAGTAGAAACATGTTAATGTGACATCGTCAAATCAGCCAAAGTAAAATCCAAAGGGCCTCCTTCGTAAAAAAATTGGTTCTTCTTCTACCACTACTACTACATAATAATTAATATCTACTACTGGGTACAAAAAGAAAAGGAAACAATTAAAGTTGAGCATGGCATGTAAATTTGAAGTTGAGAATGGAAAAGGGCCATTGTTAAATGATAAAAAAAATTTGCCAAATGAGTCTAATGATAAATCTCTTATTGATGTCAATGGTTGTGACAATACCATCAGTTGTCTCATTCGTTGCTCAAGGTCGAATATATAATCTAACCTAGAGCATGAATGAGATAACTGATGGAATTGTCACGCCCAATGGCATCAATAAAAGAATTATCAACAAACTCATTTGGCAACACAAATTCGTCATTTACCAATGGCCCTTTGTCATGCTCAACTGTAAATGTTTATTTTTCTTTTTGTATGTACTAGTATAAGGGTATAAGTTATTTATGTATTAGTAGTAGTAGTATAAGAATGAGAATAAGAACCTGGGTTTTAACAAAGAAGGTCTATTGGATTTTACTTTGGTTGATCTGACAATGTCATATTAACAACATGTTTCTATTGAGATTTGAGTAATTTAATAACATGTTCTAAACATTAGTTTATAACAACCATTTCTTAGAGAGTAACCCACACGCTCTGCCTATACGGCGCCTGACGGGGCTCTATCAACATATTGTACCTCTCAGATGAGTCTCCAGCCAGGTGAGGCCTTATCTAGGGAAGGAAACCAAGGAGAGAAGTTTTTAGTACCAAACTGTTATGTCCACGATTTCCCAAATAATTTTCATTCATCACATAATCTTTGATATGAAGGATTGGAAATGTTGAGGGTGTCTCACTTGGTATTTCATAATCTTTTTAACAGATATGCACACAGTTCTTTGATTATAGTTGGCATTTTAGGCAGACTAATGTGCACACAATATTTTTTTCTACCTTTTGTATGGTTGAACAGTGAAGAAGTAAAAGGAAAATGTGGGTGGGTGAGGGTTTCATTCTTATTTCCTCTCCATTGTTTCAATGCTGCATAACAAGAAAAGAGAAATATGTTAGTATATTCCTTCTGAACTAGGAGATATCCTAATCACTCCTTAAATTTGCAGATTCATCTATCCAGGACCATCAGCCTAAATTTTGGGATTTATTATTTGTGTTGGGTATTTGCCTTGAGTTTCTTACCATAATTGGATTTTCCTTTTAGGAAAAAGAAATCACAAAATCTCCATAATTGGCTAGTTCTTTTCTTGTAGGAAAAAGCTTTATGACTATAAATAGAGGTTCGTTCCTTCTAACTTAGTAGCATTCACAATGTAGTCCTAGTGTCTTTGAGAGTTCTGTGTAGGGAGAGAAACAATGTGTCACTTTGAGAGTTTTGTGTAGGGAGAGAAACAGTGTGACACAAGTGTTACGGTAATACTTGTGTGAACCTCTTTTTATTCCGAGTTAATTGTGTGAGGTAACTTCTCTCACTATTGTATACTCTCATGTTTATATAGTGAATTGCTCATCTCCTTTTGTGATGTACGTCGATTGACCAAATAACGTTAAATCTTTGTCTTTTGGTATATTTCTCTTTTTTCTTCTTACTCATGGTCTATCGAAGTTTGCTTTATTAGCTTCTTCATGACACCTAATTATCAAGGATAAATGTGTCTTTCCACTTATTATGGAATTCTGTCTAAGCAACATTTTAGATCATCAACCACATTTATGTCCTTTGATCAATTCATGATTCAATGTATGATAGTGGTGAACTATTTTATTTTTTTGGAAGGTAAAGAGTATAAGAAATACTTGACAGGACGCGTTGTTGATGAATATAGAGTAACATTTGACCAGATAAAGCAAAACATATCTAATATGGTTGCTAGCCTTCTTACTTCCTTTATGTCAACTGACCGGGCTATGCTCCTGTGTAATGTATTCATAAGGAGGTAAAACATCCCATCTCTTTATTGGTCTTCTCTTCTTGCTATTTTATGTGAAGAAATCGATTTGCTGAATTGAGTTTCCCAAGCACCAGATTAAAAATGTAACAAGCTTAACATTTTTTTATGATATTTTGGTCCTCATGTCTATACTTATTTTGTGGTAGAACAGTCATAACATCCTTAACAAATCTAGATAGTCCAACTTGAGTGGCTCTTTCCGGTGCCCTAGTTTTATGTAGCATGAAGCAATGTTCTCCTCATAACAGGTTTGGACTTGAAGGGTTATTTTAGGAGTGAGTAGGGTTCAAAGGAGGTGGAGAAGGTTCTATAAGGGTAGTTGTACTTTTAGTGAATTTTGGTTCTGGAAGATCCATTTCAAACATTAAATAGTTTGGAAAGATCCGTTTAGATTAAAGAAAGTGACCTAGTGGTATTGAAGTGGATTGAGAACCATGAAGTCTCATGTTCAAATCCCAACAAACGCAAAAACACTAGGTGATTCCATTAGTCCAAGCCTGATGAACAGAATTACCTCGTACATTTGTTGGTGGGGACATAGCAAATACTTCATGAATAAGTTGAGGTGCGCATAAAATGTCCTGGACATCACGGTTATAAAAGTAGCGTAAATTAGTAGTGCCAAATGATGAATCTTGTTTTGTCAATGTCGGGGGCTATTCTGAGGCCATTAGAATAGTTAATATCTTTTTGATCCCTTGATTTATCTTTCCAAAACTACACTTTAGCACGTGATGAAACATTCAAATTCTGTTGACTTCAAACATGCTCCGTTCTTTCCCAATAAAATGGAGGGGTGAAGGTGGAGATGGGGAAAGAGGATAGTTTGAATACGAATTGACATCTGCAAGAGAAAATCTTAAGTTGTTGTAATTATAGTATACTATTGTGAGCTGTCTGAGTCTTTGGCCAAAATCATCCCTCAACTATACAAAAAACTTAAAGTACACTCTTTTATTATCACAGTAAAAAATCCCTCAATCATCATCATCATATATATATAGTAAGAGTAACCCCTTTCTTTCTCAGCCCAACCGTCATTCGAGGACGAATGTTCCCAAGGGGGAGATATTATAACATCCCGAATTTTTTTAAGATAAGATTCGAGTTATTCTTTATTTGTAAATAAGATCGTATCAGGTAATTCTTAAATTGCCCATATTTGTAAAGGTAAATTCTTTACTGTGGGAATGATTTTGGATATCAACTAAGGTCACTAAAAACTCCTAGCACAAAGTTGAGTGGAAAGTTTCCTTACCGATTAAGTTTTGATGTAACAGTTTACTTGGATCAACTTACATCGACCATATCTCCTAGAATAAAAAGAGTTATGTGGCTCATAACCTATCAAATTACAAGTATTTGATTCTTCTTTCCAATGCCACCAATTTTGCGTCAACCCTAGTTTCGAGTAAAAAGTTATGACCATTTTAGTAACCTGATATTAGTGTAGTGACGAATTAGCCGACGGGAAAACATTAAAAAGTCTTTTTACCTCCAAGAAAACCCTAAACGAATTTCTTGACTAATAAAGGCTCAAAACAATCAGATTTTCATCTTTTAGTCCATCATTCTCTTCTCTCTCAAACCCTAAGACAAAACCGTAAGGAAAAATCAAAGTAGAAGACCCTATTCAAGATTCTTCCAATCTTTTTCAAGATTCTTCTACAAGGTAAGTCTTTCTCCAAGAATTTCATTCTTTTCAACTCAAATTCCTCCATACAATTATGAATCACTAATGAAAATCATAATTCTTGGTCATAGAGATTTCTAGAAACCAATTCAACAATCTCAAAAAAGATTTTCTTGATTGTTTACCTTCAAGCTAGGATTTCAAGGCTTCTAATCAAGTTCTTCTTTAAGAATCTTCAAGATTTTTCAAGAACCATGTTCTTTCAGGTATTTAAGGCTATCTAGTATTGTACTACTTCATCCTCACGCCCTACATCTACTTTCAAATCAATAAAAGAATAATCTAGGATTCTACCCCTAGATTTGAGTATTCGTTAGATGAGTTAATTTTGAGTTCTCGAATTCCTATTTCTTTTTTAAATTTTACTTCTAATTATTGAATCACTATATGTTATGCATTAAGATTCTTGAGTAAATTCGTTCATGTCTATAATTCAGCACTAACCCTATTTTGAGTTATAAATTTTGAGAAGCTTTTTACAGCCAACACTTGAGTTTTAAACTGATTTTTTTTTTAGGAAGTAAGGATGAGTTTTGAGAAAGATTTGTATTCATGAGTTTCTATATGGTTATTAAGGTCCTCAAGTTGAGTCGTTCATGCCCATAATCCACATGAACCCTACGAATTCAGTTATAAATCTTAAGAGTCTTTGAAAGTCAATCATTGTGTTTCAAACTCAGTTTTGAGAAAAAGTTTAAAGGTTTTATTTCATAAAGACTTAAGAGTTTCTAAAACATGATTAGTATGACAATCGAGTATGCCATCAATGTTTAAGCAGTATGGTATCTAGATATACCATCAATGTTTATACAGTATGACTTCCCGAGTCATCAATGATCATATTATAATGTGATTTTGAAATGTTTTTGTGAAAGAGTTTTCAAGTATGAGTATAAGGGGACTATGTATTCCTAGAAGCATCAATTTTTACATTGATAAAAGAGAAACAGAGATTTCTAAATGAGTTATGAGTTCAAAAGTTATTTCAAAAGTAGTTACCTCTCTTAAGACGGTAGTTTGAGCAGTTATCTCAAACCAAAAGAACAATTATGTTTTTTTCATATGAGCATGAGTATATATTTTGGGAGTAGTATCGACCACCAAGTTGGGTTAGAGTCTTTTATGATTTGGAAGTCCCATATAACTACGTAGCCAGCGTATGATAGGATAGCATTAATTTTCATGCGACTCATCACTCCCTTTGAGAAGGTTAATTAGATGGATCCATAGTTATGATATCATCCTATACCCCGACAAGGTATATAATGGGCCCTTGCAACGTGCGGCGGGACGTGATTAACGTTTCAAACACACCTCATCCAATTCTAGGTGCAAACGATCATTAAGCAGTATAAAACCCAACGAACAGTTGGGATCGAATCCCACAGGGAGCGGTAAGTGTTCAAATTCAGTTATGAAGTACAAATGTGGTCTAAATAGTTATAGGAATAGAAATTATCAAAAAAGACATGTAAACAAGTCTGAAGGGGGTGACACAAATGTCAAATGGGGGGTTTTGGTTTGCAATTATCAGCTATCCGCAGTCACACAAAACCAAAATAACCATATAGAGAGGATGTGATCGATTATAGGAAAATTTCTCTATATGGGTAATTGAAACTACTAACAAATAACTAAATATCAATGGGTAGGCTAGATTATGAGTGAAATAGCTTTCTCTCGAACACCTATCCCGGTTCAAGTGATTTCTCTCGAACATCAACAAGCATAGTAATTAAGAACAACCCACACCTTAATTCATCCACTCTCTCTCGAGCTAGATGGGTAGGATTGGGTTAGGATTCACTCTCTCAAGTTGAACCTAGATCAACCCAATACCCACAAACCATTAATGAAAAGCTTTGGTTCCAAAACCTCCCTCTCAAGCAAGCTAAGAACACAAAATTAGAACTGCATTTGCAACTACAATTTATAGATTAAAACACAACTAAAGATTAAACCCACTTTAATATAGCATTTAAATTAGTAATTACTAATACCCATAAGTTAATTCAACCCATAGTCACACCCCCCATGAATTGTGGTTTTAGTCCACACATCATGAAAATAAGAGAAATGGTTACCAAATGCATTAGCCATGGTATGGATAAGAGTTTCTAAGCCTTTACAATGATTTCCAATAATGGAATTCATAAACCCACTTTCCAAATCCTCCAAAATAGTACAATTCCAACTCAAAAATCAAGAGGAAACTCTAAGTATAGAATGGGTATTGTAATATCTGGAAGAAGACTCCTAAAAATTACATTTTAAATTCAATTTATAGTTTCCCAAAATTAAGCCTGAAAGTCTACTCAGTGGATTAAGTCGCGCCTGGCCAAACTGATCGGCGATTCGCCGACTGCCATATCTGTCACCGATTTGGTTTCTTCCCTCAGGGCTGGCACAATGGAACTTTGGGCGGTCTGAGGAGCCACCAATCGGTGAGCTAAAAGTAGCTCGATGATCAAGTGGATCTTTCAGCAAGTCGCCGAGTGAACTAAGTGAGCTTGGGTATCTCACCAAAATTACAAAATGAAATCAACCAAAATTGGAAATTAAAGGCGATCTGTGGGGGACTTTAGCGAACCGCCGAACCACTCGGTGAGCTCGACGTAGCTCGCCAAATGGCCCAACATGCCATTTTTCAACTTGATTTCTCAAAATCAAGCCCACAGCCCCCGAATTCAAAATCAAACACAAACACCATTGAAATAAGGTCAGACCCATACGACACATGCCCTCGGGGTACTCAGACTTCCCCCGATTTGGCCAAAATTGGCCATTTGACGACTTTTTCCCTTAAGAATGACGTCAAACGCTTCATCATTAAGCAAATTACATCATTTAGCACAATTTGGGGCTACTTACACTTCTCCCTACTAAACCCAACATATTTATACCACAACCCAACAATTTAGATCAATTTTAACAAACAAGACACGAGAATCGATCAATTTAAGGACTTAGGCATTTATTTCAACAAATTACGGGCAGTCCAACATTCAAATACGATCATAAAAATTACCCAACACAAAACAATAACAAATTTACCTATTTCATTTTATTTCAACAACACATTTCAAGTACGGGGTTCAAAAAACCAATATGTATGCTGAAATTAAAATTTGAATAGCTAGGTGGTAGAGTCCCCCAATTCTGAGCACGATTTCACACAAAAATGCGGGTAAAACCAATAAAATATAGAAGATCAAATGTTGGGTGAGATGGTAAGAGAGTTAAAAAAATGAGAGAAGATGAAGGATTTTGAAATTTTAAACTGGTTGGCCTTTAAAACCTTTTAGTTTACGGCACCTTCGGCAGAGTAAGTCGTTCTTGCCGACCCACTAGGCGATGCGCCGAGTGGTATTTTACCTTATCGAGTTTTACAAGATTCCTAGAAATTTAAGGGTTCAAACGGCGGACAAAATTGAGATCGCCGACCTGTTCGGTGAGTCACCGATTAAGCATTTAGCCGGCCAAGTTTTACAGAGTTCCCCGTCAAGCTTGGTGGTTCCAAGTGCGGTCCAACTCGAGGATCGCCGACCTGTTCGGCGTGTCATCAACTAGAATTTGGCTCGCCAATCTACCCATTTTCCAACACTTTTCACTTTTCAACCTGCACAATCAACATCCGTTATTCAAAATCAAAAACTAAAGCATTAAAAACTTGGGTTACCTCCCAATAAGTGCCTTAGTTAATGTCATGGCACAACGAAAATACCCTCTCAAGGATCATTCTTCGGGTTCGCCAAGGTATCAGTTGGAAAGCCCCCTTTTGGCCTAGTGTTAACATGAGAAGAAATTTGACCCATTTGGTTTCCAACTGCTTGATTGACACGAAATGGGAGGTGGCCTTCTGATTAAGCTTAGAGACATCCTCCTTCATCTCTTTCGACACTTTGTCTGACCCTTCAACTTTGTTGAGGATACGTGAAAGCATTTTCAGACTCCTTGGGCTTTTGACGCTCATGGGGTGGGACGTACATGTCCTTGTCCCCCTCTCTTTCCTTCCAAGTGGCGTTACGATCACGCCAATCTCTATCACGGTCTCTCCATCCCTCATCTCTTTTCCAACCCGGGTTTCCATCCGGCCTTGGATAGTTTTGGCGATATCTGCCTCCTTGATTAGCTAGGAAGTTCACTTCCTCATTGTAAAGCGCTTTAAAATTTGCTTCTTCGGGATTCACTCCACCAACACCAACAACATTAACACTTTTCATACCACTACCCATCACATTTTTCGCCAATAGATCCAGCTGGGTCATCATTTTGGCCATGTTTTGGTGTTTCTCTTGATCCTTTTTTATCTGCTCTTTTGTCATTCTGAAGTGAGAGGAGAGACTTGGTCTTCACAAATGTATCATGCCCTATTGATCTTGGTCATACCATCAAGAAGCAGAGACGCTACTTCGTAGGGCTGTTGCATTTTACCATCGGGAACAAGTTGATCAGCAACTCCTTTGTTCACCGAATCAAGGCTCCTATAGAAGTACTGCTGCAATATATGATTTGGCAGCCCGTGGGTTGGACATTGAAGTACCAATTTCTTAAACCTCAGCCACGTCTCATGGATAGCTTCACCTTCAAAGCGTTTGAAACCTTGGATACTATCCCTAAGGGTCATCATACTTGACAGGGGAAAGAATCTCACATGGAATGTTGTGTTAAGATCATCCTAAGAGGTGATGGAATCTCTTGCTAACTCAGCCAACCATTTACTAGCCTCACCCATCAAAGAGAATGGGAACAACCCGAGACAGACTAATTCTTGTGATATGTTCTTGAATGAGAACAGACCACAAATGTCCATGAAGTTACGAATATGCTCTTGTGGGTCTTCGTGAGCCAATCCTCCATATAATCCCTTCATTTGGAGGAGCTACAACATTGTGCTTGTAACATGGAAGACAACATTCCCTTCAATTGAAGGTAAACGTATTGCACCCACACCACCCAATGGAATTGGGTCATTCACATTTTGGTCATTTACATCATTGAGGTTCCCAATGTCGTCTTGATGGCCCACTTGGCTACCATTACTCCCGTTTACGCTCATCTCTTCCGTTGTTCAACACAAACAACACAAAACCAAAAACTAAAGTAAGTCAATTCAACTACTACCAAAAAAGATCACAATTCAACATCAATAAAAGAATTTCAAACAACACCACTCCTTGCCAGAGGTGCCATTTTTTATTTCGTTTCAAGCACACCT
>NW_006239324.1:351685-358186 GCF_000226075.1 Solanum tuberosum | reverse complement strand
CTCTCTCGAGCTAGATGGGTAGGATTGGGTTTAGGATTCACTCTCTCAAGTTGAACCTAGATCAACCCAATACCCACAAACCATTAATGAAAAGCTTTGGTTCCAAAACCTCTCTCTCAAGCAAGCTAAGAACACAAAATTAGAACTGCATTTGCAACTACAATTTATAGATTAAAACACAACTAAAGATTAAACCCACTTTAATATAGCATTTAAATTAGTAATTACTAATACCCATAAGTTAATTCAACCCATAGTCACACCCCCATGAATTGTGGTTTTAGCCACACATCATGAAAATAGAGAAATGGTTACCAAATGCATTAGCCATGGTATGGGTAAGAGTTTCTAAGCCTTTACAATGATTTGCAATAATGAAATTCAAAAACCCACTTTCCAAATCCTCCAAAATTGTACAATTCTAACTCAAAAATCAAGAGGAAACTCTAAGTCTTGAATGGGAACTGTAATATCCGGAAGAAAACTCCTCAAAATTACATTTTAAATACAATTTATAGTTTCCCAAAATTAAGCCTAAAAGTCTACTCGGTGGATTAAGTCGTGCCTCGCCAAACTTATCGGCAATCCACTGAGTGTCCTATTTCATCGCCATTTTGCATTGGCCTTCACTATCTCAGATCCTATAACTTTGGGCAATCCAATCTGTTGTCACGGAACCGATCGGCGATTCGTCGACTGCCCATATCTATCTCCAATTTAGTTTCTTCCCTCAGAGGTGGCACTATGAATCTTTTTGCGGTGTGAAGAGCCACTCGGCGATTCGTCGAGTGCTCTTGGCGATCACCAAGATTGCTTCTCTCCACTTCTTCAGCTTGTTTTGTTCCTTTTTGCCTATTAGTGTCCTTGATTTGCTCCTTAATCCAAATACCTCAAAATCAAGGCTTTAACATTAGTTTATCACATAAATTAGTCATTGGAGGACACTAAAACTATCAAAACAAAGCCCTAAATGAGTCCAAATCTCGGACTCATCAGGACGTTGTATCATTGCTAGGCTCATAGTAATGGTTGTCAGTTAGAGAAACTCCCCACAAGTAAAGTATATTATTTTCATATTTCTTTCATTGTATATTTTATTGTAAAGCTTAAATAGTTTTCACTTCATCTTCATGTATTGATTTAGTTGAGTTGCTTTCAGCCATTCAGTTCAGTTATTTGTTCACTCAACCATATTACATACACGTAAATTCCATGTACTGATGTCATTCGACCTGCATCCTTTTATGATGCATATATAGGTTTTCATGATTATCAGCAGGCTCTTCGTTGAGATCACTCTACACTCCTGTTAGCTTAGGTGACCCTCCTTGTATTACAGAGGACTTCATAGTTACTTTCCATTTAGTAGTTTTGAGGTGTCATGAGTCTTGTCCCGACATCTTTCCTTAATAGTAGAGGCTTCATAGATAGACAGTTTTTTAGAGTCTTTCAGTTTCAAATATTTTATTTAAAACTTATGTTTCATACTCAGTATATTCAGCGAAGTTTTGAGATTCAGTAAACTATTTTTAAACGTTTCTTTCAATTTGATTCTTATGTATGCTTGTGTTAGTCTTCTGGTTGTAGTCAGCCAAGACGAGGGTTCGCTTGGGGACTTGCAATGGTTCTTGAGTGACGGCCAAGTCCAGGATGTAGGGTCAAATGGTGACACCTTTTCTCATATATATATATATATATATATATATATATTAAAAGAAATGTTACAAATATTAGAACCACAACTTCTAGGCTATATTTAAAAAAATAAAAATGAAATTAAAAGAGGGTGTCTTATCTAATGATATTATATTAAAAAACTACTTATTATATTTAATGAGAGAAAAGACATAAAGGGACACCTGAAGTTGTGCCGAATTTTCAATAAGACACTTTGACTTTACGGGTGTCCCATTACCCCACAAAAGTAGTGAATATCTTTGTAAATAGACCACTTTAACCCGTTTTCTCTCTATGTTTGTTTTCATGCAAATAATGCGCGTGAATGATATATTTTTCTTCCAAAGATGGAATTAACAAGTGACACGTGGCAAATTTTTTTAATTTATTATTTAATTACTTCCTCTCCCCAACTTTCCCCAGTTCTTTCAAAGGATCCATTTTTTACGATGGGTGCTTTTACTCGATTTGGTCTCCTTGTTGCCTCTTGTTATGTTTGAAGATTTAAACTAAAGAAAAAAATCTTATTTTCTCTTTAATGAAGGTAATATTATAACACTTTTTATCCTAAAATAATTCCTAACATGTGTTTTCCTCCGAAAAATCACAAATCCATGAAGAAAAAATATGATCTTTATCAAATACTAAATAAACATGAAAATCCTAACATGAAAATTTCTTGTTTGCTCAGCTAATCCCCCAAGAAATTGACCAACAAACGTTGAAATTGAAATAGATAATCTTCAACAGAAATTTAATTAAAGTGTATTTGAGAAGGAAAATAAAATAGGAAGAAAGAAAGCGAGAAATTGAGAGAAAAGAAAAGAAAGTGTACCATTTACCTTTTTGAAACGATTCGGGTCGGGTTAAACCCGTATTTTATTAATATTTAAATTAAATTAATTAATTAAAAGGAGAGTGTGCCTCATGCGTGTGAAGTTGATGAAAAAACGAGTCAAAATGGTCAATTTACAAAGATATTTAATACTTTTGTGGGGTAATAGGACATTCGCATAGTTAAGGTGTCTTTTTAAAAAATTCGAGACAACTTCAACTGTCACTTTATGTCTTTTCTCTATTTAATGATAAAAAGTTGCACATAACATACATTCATCATCTTAAAAGGACTCTGAATTCCCCTGGTGGTGACTTGCCAAATGATAGATAACGTAAACATTAATATTTAGCAGAAGATGTTTATGATTTAATCAAATCCTATTAATTGTCAAACCTTTTGATTTCCTTCTGTTAATAATTAGTATTAATTATGAATTTACGCCAAATTCTTATATAAATGAACATTAAGTATGTGCCGAAATTTTTGCCAGTCATTGGGTGAAAGAATAATGGATAACGACAAAGTAAGATATGTAGAAATTTTCTTCTATGGTTAAATCAGAGCCATTTAATCATTTTTGTATACTCGTTTTGGTATGGTTACTGTTACGATCCGATTCCTCAAGTCATGATGGCGCCTACTATAATCCACCAGTAGGCAAGCCAACACGTATCCCAAAACTACAAGTAATGGGATTGATGGCAGAAAACTATACTCAAACTAAAATAATAACATAAATAATAGGAATCATAGATGAAGAAGCGGAAGCAAGCCAAAATATATATACAAATAAGAAATCCCTCCCAGAACCTGGAAGTCACATGCACAGAGCTACTAACAAAATGAGTACAAGTCCTAAAAGTGGACCACAGAAACAAGACTGACTCAAAAAGCAAAAGACAAGTCAATATATATAGAGGGAGACTATTATAGCACAAAATGCCAAGTGCTCACCCCCGTCTCTGGATCAGACTGTTGCAGGCTCGATGTCAACGTTGGTAGTTGATGCTCGGACCTACATCAAGAAAAGAGATGTAGAGTGTAGTATGGGTACCAAAACAACAGGTACCAGTAGGCCTCATAGGCCGACTGAGCAAGAAAAGTAAAAGTAATATGAAATGCAAGAATCTAAAACACTACCAGAAACAGGAACGAGCAATCTAACAGGTATGAACACGAGTGTACTAACACACAAAGAAAAGGAGAATAACTAACTAAATCTGATCGGGATCCCATAATCTTGATAGGTACACTCGTGTGCAAGCAAAAAGTAAAGCCTGAGCGGACACCCATAAGCTCGATAGGTACAAAGAATAGTTTAGAATGGAATTAGAGGATCCGATGAAGTTTCCAACTATTTCACAACTTTCCACGGACTCGAACCAAACCAATCCATATGCCTGAAGCTCATCCAAAACTGATAGGGGTTAAGGACTTGAACTGAATTGAAGATGGAGGATCAAGGACTTGAACCGAGATTTGGAGTAACCGAGGACTTGACCCAATACTAAGGATAATCGTGGACTTGAACCACGTATAAATATGACTAACGAGTTGAACCGAGGTGAGAGTAGCTATGGACTTGAACCAAGTTGCAAGGAGCAGTGGAATTAAACCACGACTGCAAATGGAGGTGGACTTAAACCCCAGCTAAAGAAAGCCAGTACTTGAACCAAGGCGAGGACTTGAACCACGCCTGGTGGAGTGAATTGGGGGACTTGAACCAGGAATAGAGGAGAATCGGCTAGAAATAGGATTGGCGGCCAACCAAGCATCACAAGGAGTACCCCCAATCCAAGTGCCATCAATAAATCACTCCAGCCCGAACCATATCCAACCAGAATCGACGAGTAGCATCCACACCAAGATCAGAAACACCAGAACAGACGAAAATAGGGGATTTATGGATTTATGGTTCCAAGAGTGGTGTCAGTGCCTAGCTAAGGCCCAAACTATGAGACTCAGTTCTTCCACATATATCTATACGAAGCTAAGCCATCTGAAGCGACGTCGGGGAGATTACAAGGCCTAACGGCTCCAAAAGGACCCAAGTCAATGGCAATCACTAGCCTAAGCCTAGACTAAGGACAAACATGCCCCAACAATATTCATAAATCACAAATAAGGCATACCACAAGGTGAGGATGATCAACTGTAATTACTTAATCATGCTTAGTCTAATGAGAGAGAAGTCGTAACCTACTTGTAGGCTGATCGTGCGCACTTCAAATCACATTTCTGAAACTTTTCCATTATGTACAGCCTCAGAACGCTGTCACACTATCAAAAATAGAATAAAAATGTCAATACGGTTATTTTGACACCAAATTATATTTTTCGAAGTCAGACCCAAAATCGGGTCTAAAACAGAACTGTTGAACCCACAACGAGAATCCCAAAATATAATCCGTGAAAAGGTTCATTTTACTTCCCCGAACTTGTTTCCTAAAACAGAACACAATTCGAGGCTCAGAACAAAACGAAATCAGCCCATGCATTTAAATTACCATTAAAGCTAAAGAAGGAGAGAAGACAACAACTAAAACTCAAATATTACCTCAAACGGAGGTCTCCAGACAGTCCCCAAGAACTCCAACGCATAGCCATACCAATTTCGAGCAACCCAGTCTTCGAATCACCCAAACCATAGCTAAAATGAGAGAGAAATCGTGTTTAGAAAATGAGGGTTGAATGCTGATTTTCGGCTTTAAATAATGGCAGATCTGGTTGCTAAAAAGACTTTTGATCGGTAAGAAAAAGACATTTTCTGGTCTCTAAAGTCTGCACCGGATATAAAATTATTTTTAAAAAAAATCAAAGTCTCCGAATGAACCTTCGGGATTAATTCGGGACCCGATAAAAATAAATCAGATATGCTACTCCACTAAATTTGACATTTCAGACTCAATCAGATTTCCGTAAAAAGATTGCTATGATATTAATACCCCCTCGGGACTCATTAGGCCTGAAACTCAACTTTTCACCTAAACACCAAAAAGTCAAAAAGAAGATCACAAGACCCAAACGAAAGGTCCTACTAGACCAAATTCAATATTCCAAAGCTAATGGCGCTGACGGAATTCTCATACGACAACTAATTCTCCGAATGTTGACCAAAGTCAATTCTATGTCTTTAAGCTTTCCAACATCTCATCTATGTGCTCAAACTCATGCCGGAATCCTTAGGACCTGAACTAAAGGTCCTTCTAGACCAAAATTGACGTTCCAAAACTAATCGTGCTGATGGATGTCCGGGACAGTGTGCAAGCTCCCTGTGAGGACTCTGCGCTCCTCTGTAATAGTTCGGGCCATTTTCTGTTTGTCATTGATCATCTTGGCATCCCTATATATTTGCCATTGGCCCTCTACGCACCATCTATTATGCTCAGCAGCTACTGGAGTGGGGTCATCATTCCGTGGTACCGGTATGGACTCTGAGCTAGTTGCCTCATCAGACGAGGCTGCTTGGTCATTCTCGCCAGATGTTGTGGCTGATTTAGCACCGGAGCCTGAAGCATGGTCGGACTCAGGTTCGGACATAGACCCCTCTGAACTGGAAGCAGCCCCAGTTGGTAACCCGATCAGTGTGTGCTCCTCATCAGACTGGGAGACAGTGAATACGTCGGGAAGCACCTTCCGGGGGGTGCCTCTGGGTGCAGCGCGAGAAGTCCTAGGGTTGAGAGGCTCATATGTTGGATCAGTGTCGGCATCTGTGTCCTCGTCAATTAACCGAAAACTAGGGCCAATAGATTTGGACTTGCCCCGTTTTGAGTAGGTGACCATCTTCTTGGGTGCCATCGTACCTGCGGGAACGATATTAGTGCCAAAACTAACCATATGCAGCAAAAGAAACTTTTAGAATTGGTAACTACCCTCAACTAAGTCCACAAAAAAAAAAAACAGATGCTACAGTTGGTCATCCACGGAGGAGAACTACGATCCGTAGACTGATCTACGGTCCGTGGATCTCTTCCGTGGATTAGGGG
>NW_006239324.1:258858-344293 GCF_000226075.1 Solanum tuberosum | reverse complement strand
GCAAAACACTATTTAAGAATTGCTTATTTACTATTCATACTTTGTTAATCGCTCATGGATCCCACAACCCTAGTTGTGAAGTTTAGTTACCCATAATAGCAAGAACACAATTCATATTATTAGATGAAGAAATCATGAACTTACGTAGAACGAATAATAAACCCAGAATTTCAACTTGAGTTGCAAAGCCAAAATCTTCAAACGAATGTAGAAAATCAATAATAGCTAGGGTTTCAACTTAATCTCCAAAATCACAAGGTAGAACTAAAATAATAATGTCTCACCGCCAAAAATGAGGTTTACAAGCTCTATTTATAGAAAACAACTCCTAAATAAAAAGGGAAACGAATTAAGGAAAGTTTTGTTCAGGTACGCGTCTTCAATCCACGAGACTGACTTACGGACCGTCGATGGATCTACGGTCCGTAAGTCCCTTCCGTCAGTCAGGACTTAGAAAATATTTCAGCTTCTCTGAAGCAAACGATGGACCAACAGTACGAACTGTAGATCGATATACGGTCCGTCAATCTCCTCCGTAGCTCCACACTTACAATCTTCAAAAATAAGGTACTGGAACCCTCGCAGTATCATTCTACGGATCAACAGTACGGTCCATAGATCAATCTACGAACCGTCAATAGACGCCGTGGTTCCACACTTGGTCAGATTTCCCTGATTTGTCCTCCATGCCTTGGCTGCTGATCTATGGTCATCACCTACAGACCGTGAATAGACCTACGGTCCGTAGATCACCTCCGTGAATGCCTTTCTTCTGCATTTATTTTAGTTGTCTCTACACTTCCGCGCCTGAACGTCTTTCCTGCAAAACATGATAAAAACACATCAAAACCAATATAAAAAGGCCTTAGACACACACAACTTGTAAGTGAAACGTATTAGAAATACCGTAAACTCACGGTATATCAATCTTGCAGAGTAAGAAATGGTAGATTTAGATATCATTCTAGGCATGGATTTGTTAAGTTCTTGTTATGCCTCAATCAATTTTAGAACTAGGATCGTTTGTTTTCAGTTTCCAAATGAGCCACTCTTAGAATAGAAGGGTAGTAGCTCAGTGCCTATAAGTCGAATTATCTCTTACATGAAGGCTAGAAAGATGATCTCTAAAGGGTAGTGTGGAACATGTTGAGGAAAGAGGGAAGGGATTTGCAAAAGATGTTTATTAGCTTGGTCACTTAGGAGTTAGTCTTACAGACAGATCAGATGGAGGAATGATAGTCCAGAATAGATCGGAATCTTTATTGGTAGTGGAAGTTAAGGATAAACAAAACAGTGATTCTATATTGCTTCAATTGAAGGGTGCAATTGATCAATAAATAGTAGAGGTTTTCTCCCAAGGAGGAGACAGTCACGTATGTGTTCCTAAGGTGGATGAGTAGGTGAAGCAGCCTTGATTGGGCCAAATTCGGTTCATGATGCTATGGAAAAGTTTAGCTCATCAAAGAAAGACTTAAGACATTCCTAAGTTGTCAGAAGTCCTATGCAAATGTAAGGAGAATGAACTTAGAGTTTGAGATAGATGATTGGGGATTTCTTGACAGTATAACCTATGAAGGGAGTGATGAGATTTGACTAACTTGGTTGAGAGCTACTTGGGAAGCAGAAGCAGCAATGAAGGCCAAGTACCCTCATCTCTTTCCTTCTGATTCTATTTTAGCTTGACATAATAGTTTCCTCTATAGTCTTTCAGTTCACCCGTGCATAAATTCAGCGGTAGTACCTTGTTCCTTACGTTATTCTTGCATTTTTCAGCCTATTTTCATGCTCTTAAAACTTAGTTCAGTCGGATATCAATTTCTAGTACATAGTAGTAGGGATTGCAGCTCCTTCCCTACATACCAAGCTAGTTTAGTCTTCATTCGAGGACGAATGTTCCCAAGGTGGAGATGTTGTAACACCCCAGATTCGAGAAAGGAAAAATTCCAGATTTTCAAAAGTTGCAGGTTCCACCGACGGAGGCCACCTACGAACTGTCAGTTGACTTACGGCCCATCAATCAACTCCGTCGATGGATCAGTCAACTTTTAGTTTCAGACCCCAGATTTCAGCCCTCTGACAGCCAAACAATGACTGACATGACGGACCGTCAGTCGACTTACGGCCCATCAGTCAGTTCCGTCAATGGGCCAGTCGACTTTTAGTTTCAGAACCCAGATTTCAGCCCTTTGATAGCCAAATGACGACTGATAGGACAAACCGCCAGTCGACTTACGGTCGGTCGGTCAGCTCCGTTAATAGGCCAATCGACTTTTTAGTTAGGGGTAGTTGGGTCTTCTCCTAATTATTTTAACCCTAAAGTATTTTGTTTTGGTCAGTTTTAGCCTATTATTCTAGTCAGATTTTACCCTAAACCATTATTCTCTAGAATTCACCAAGCTTAGAATAAAAGAGGAGAAAGAGGTGACTCAAAACCCTTCCAAGAATGCAACAAGTTTTCTTTAGTTCCAGCCCCGAAATTGAAGGATTTCTCTGTTGATTTCGTCACCAAGTATGTGGGATTTCACTGGTGGATTCCTTTCATCCACTAGGTCCTTAGAATTCAATCAGATTCCTGATTCTCTATATCATGTTTAGACCTAGTGTTTATAGAACTTTAGATAATTGTTGTGATTTTACTGTTAGAGTATTCTTAATCAGATTACATGTTTTCGTGGAATCGTTGCTTAGTTCTTTGCATGAAACTCAGAACCCTAGTTGTGTAGATTCATGTAGTTCATGAATTACACTTGCAAGGTCAGTTTAAACATATATACATGCTCCAGTTAAGAATGTTTCATTGTCAGTATTTAAATGTTGTGTTCTCAGATTTGCATGTCAGAACATTGAGCTATCCAGTATTTGAGTTATGTTGTTTATATGCATTCCAGTTCGGAGTAGGCTTAAACCAAGCTGGACTAGGGTTCAGCGTACCCTCATAGTCCCAGAACTACATGCCCCCGTAGGTTAAGTCCCCTCTGTGGGAATCAGTTCTAGTCACGCCAGCCATGCCTTAATACCGCAAGGTATATTAGGTCCTCTTGATGAGGCGTATACATCAGACTACACATTTACCTCACGTGGTTTTATGTCGGTCAATAATAGCTCAAGCATTTAGACTATAGTTCATTTGACCAGGTTTCTAGTTATACTTCAGTATTCAGTCTTAGCATCTTATGTACTTGGTCATTGCATTCAGTTCAGTTCTTTTCAGTATATCTCAGTATTTCCATCATGTTCAAATTATGTCATTGCTCAGTTATGCTTTGTTCAGCTTATATGTTTTGTTTAGCTTTTATCCTTTCCTGCATGCTCCGTACCTTTCAAGTACTGACGCATACTCTGTGCTACATCTTTTCATGAGGTAGGTTTTGGTCCTCAGCATTCAAATTACGTGTAGATTGGTTCACGATCCACATTCAGCATATTCAGTGGTGAGTCCTCATACTTCGAGGACAATAGACATGTTTTCAGATTTAGTCTTTCCTTTTAGTTTCAGTTTTGCTAGGGTTAGATGGGGACATGTCCCAGCATCTCTAGCCAGTTAGAGGCTTATGCAGACAAAGTTAGATTCAACTTTAGTTGTTGAGTTATAGTCCAGTATCATTATCTCTTATTCAGTATTTATATACTCAGACCAGTTTTGGGTATTCCCCACTATTAGTTATTTCATTATTTAGCTTCCGTGTTAGTTTATCTTTCATTGATATATTAAGTTTTGCTTATGATATGTGAACTCAAGGTTAGCTTGGGGTCACTTATGATCCTAGGTCCCGTGTTTACGCCGAGGGGGTAGCCTCGGGGAGTGACATAATGGTTCTTCACATTCACCTTGTTCAACTGCCTGTAGTCAATACACATCCGCATAGAACCATCCTTCTTCTTCACAAATAAGACTCGGGCACCCCAAAGAGATACACTAGGACGAATGAACCCCTTACCTAAGAGGTCCTCAAGCTAAACACTGAGCTCATTGAGCTCTGCAAGTTCCATCTGATAAGGTGGATTAGAAATAGGATGGGTACCCGGCTCCATGTCTATGGAAAAATCAATATCACACTCTAGAGGGAGGCCAGGCAGGTCTGTGGGAAGTACATCTGCAAACTCGCTAACCACTGGAACTGAATCAACTAAAGGGTTCTCCCTACTAACATCTCGCACATAGGCCAAATAGGCTAGACGACTTGAAGCAACCAACCGTTGTGCCCACATGAAATAGATAATTCTTGTCGGTGGGCGGGTATAGTCACCCTTCCACAACATCGAAGGAATGCCATTCATGGCTAAGGTAACGTTTTTGGCATAGCAATCCCAGACCATATGGTGATGGGATAACCAGTGCATGCCCAGAATCATATCGAAATCTAATATATCAAGCAATATAAGGTCAGCACGGGTGTCTCTCCCCTGAATAGTCACCAAGCAAGATCTAAATACCTGATCCACTACTAAAGACTCACCCACCGGGGTCGAAAAACGTAGCGAAAATGCTAGGGGCTTTTGACTCATACTCAACTAAGGAGCGCAATATACAAATGCATAAAAATAAGTGGAGCCTCGATCAAATAAAGATGAGGCGGGCTAATGGCATAAAAGAATCATACATGTAATATTACATCGTTTGATGCCTCAGCCTTTACTCTAGCTAGAATCATAAAAGTGGCCCTGGGCACCTCTACCGCGCACATCAACTCGGCCACATGTCCTGCCTCCTCAGGGACCTCCCCGTGTACCATGGTGATCACCCTGGTGATCCTGATCCTAGTCTCTTCCTCTAAATGGAGTTGTTGCTACTGGTGCGGATCTAACTGCCTGTGGAGTTGGTGCGGCTGAACTACGAAGAGTGCATTCTCTAGACCAATGATCGAGCTCCCCGTAGTCATAACAACCCTATGGCAGTCTACTCAAAATAAGAGGCTGGCAACCCCGACCTGAAGAACCTGATTGAACATCACTTCGGCCCTAACTTGGACTGGCAGTAGAGCCACCCTGACGGTACTGGTCACCCTTTGTATCATATAGCGATGCCTGGAACGAGCGATTAAACTAACCCTGCTAGAAACTCTAGCGGGGCCAGTCATGTAAAATGGGCTCAGTGTGACTATCATCCTATTTGGTCCTTTTGTCAGTGCCTCATTGGGGCTCGCAATGGAGCTGCTTAATTGTACGGGCAGGGTCAACTTTATCCAGAAATGAACGGCCTGCTGAAACCATAGACTGAGTCTCTATCCGAAGCTAGAGTCTCAAGCCTCGAACAATCTCCTCCTCAGTTGGTAGAATCATCGTAACATGACAAGACAACTCATGGAATCTACCTTATACTCAGACACATTCATAGAGCCCTACTCCAACTTCAAGAACCCATCACGAAGCCGATCCCTGACGCTCCATGGAATGAACCTAACCAAAAAGGCCTCTAATAACTCTATCCAGGATACCGGTGGAGACCCAGTTGACCTGGTCTCTAAGTAAGAATGCCACCATTGTCTAGCAGACCCAACTAGCTAATAAGCAGTGAGGTTGGCTCCTATCAACTCCACCAATCCCAAAGCATGTAGTCGCTCCCAGCAAGTATTAATAAACTCATGGGCATCCTCCTCAACAACCCCAGAAAACCTCAGTGGTGACAATCTCAGAAACACCCCGAGCATCTTCTGATCTCGTAGTGGCATGACTCTATCAAAATCATTCGACTGAGCGGCGGTTGGTGCTGGTTGCGGCTGAACCTATGGAGCTGCTGGAGTAGGATGACCCAGCGGTGCTCGAGCTGGAGCTAGGGCTTGCTTCTACATACCCTCTATGGCCGTTAAAATTTGACAGAGCATCGTCTGAAGATCCGGAGCAGCAACTGATGTGGGATGTGGCTAGGCTGGTCCCGACCCCACCAGTTGAGGAGGAATATAATCTACCTGAGGCTCTGGCTCTGGAGTCCTATCTCTCTCTCGGGTAGGTGCTGCAACCTTGCCTCAACCTCAGGGTCGGCTTCTACCACTAGCTGGGGCCCTGTCTGCAGTCCCAGGTGCATCAACCCTGGCCTCTCTACCTCAGGTATGAACCAACCTATGAAAGAGTGAAACAAGTGAGATCCCATGAAATCAATTAGATATACAATGCACAAAAGGATACAAAAAGGAAATCTTCCTAATGACATCATGTAGCCTCTTGAAGATAAGTCATAGACGCCTCCGCGCCGATCTGCAGGACTGAACTAGATGTTAGCTCTGTACAAGTGACACTGGTGAACCGGGCTCTAATACCAACTTGTCACGTCCCGATTCCTCGAGTTATGATGGCGCCTACTACATCACCCCAGTAGGCAAGCTAACCCATATCTCGAAACAACAAGTAATGGGATTGAGGGAAAAAAACTAAACTCAAACTAAAACAATAACATAAATAAAAGTAATCATAGATAAAGAAGTGGAAGCAAGCCAAAATATATGTATACAAATAAGAGATCCCTCCCAGAACCTGGAAGTCACATGAACAGAGCTATTAACAAAATAAGTACAAGTCCAAGTTGACCAAAGAAACATGACTGTCTCAGAAAGCAAAAGATAAGTCAATATATATAGATGGAGACTGGAATATCACAAAACGCCAAGTGCTCACCCCTGTCTCCGGATAAGACTGTTGCACGCTCGATGTTAATGTTGGTATCTAGTGCTCGGATCTGCATCACTAAAATAGATGCAGAGTCTAGTATGAGTACCAAAACAACAGGTACCAGTAGGCCCTATAGGTCAACTGAGAAATAAAAGCAAAAGTAATATGAAATGCGAGAATATAAAACACTACCAACAGGGATGACAAATCTAACAAGTATGCACACAAGTGTACTAACACACAAAGAAAATGAGAATAACTAACTAAATCCGACCGGGATCCCATAAACCTGATGGGTACACTCATGCACAAGCTAAAAGTAAAACCCGAGCGGACTCACATAAGCCTGACAGGTAGAAGGAAGAGTTTAGAATTGAATAAGAGGATCCGACGAAGTTTCCAAGATTTCCAGAACTTTGCGCGTACACCGAACCAATCCATATGCCTGAAACTCATCAAGAACTGATAAGGGTTAAGGACTTGAACCGAATTGAAGAAGGAGGATCAAAGACTTGAACCAAGGCTAAGGAAATTCGTGGACTTGAACCACGTATAAATATGACCAAGGACTTGAACCGAATTGAAGAAGGAGGATCAAAGACTTGAACCAAGGCTAAGGAAATTCGTGGACTTGAACCACGTATAAATATGACCAAGGACTTGAACCGAGGTGAGACTAGTTATGGACTTCAACCAAGTTGTAAGGAACGGTGGACTTGACCACGACTGCAAATGGCGGTGGACTTGAACCACAACTCAAGAAAGCCAGGACTTGAACCGAGGATATGATACCACAAGGAGGACTTAAACCACGCTCACTGGAGTGAATTGGGGGAATTGAACTACGAATAGAGGCGAATCGGCAAGAAATAGGATCGGCGGCCAACCGAGCATCACAAGGAGTACCCCCAATCCGAGTGCCATCAATAAATCACTCCAGCCCAAACCATATCTAACGAGAATTGATGAGTAGCTTTCACACCAAGAATCAGAGACACCAGAACCGATGGAAATAGGAGATTCATGGATAGATGGTTCCAAGAGCAGTGTTATTGCCTAGCTATGGCCCAAACTATCAGACTCAGGTCTGCTACCTCAGCCTATAGGGAGCTAAGTCGTCTGAAGCTACGTCGAGGAGATGACAAGGCCCAATGGCTTCAAAAGGATGCAAGTCTATGGCAATCACTATCCTTAGCCTAGATTAAGGCCAAACATGCTCCAACTATAATCACAAATCACAAATAAGGCACACCACAATGTTAGGATGATCAACAAATACAATAAACATGTTTCAACCGCCCGAAATACTTGATAAGTAGCTTAAATCATGGATTGTAGAAATTTAACATTATTAACCATCAATTAAACCTCAAATTCCCACAAATCAACATAAAATTACTTAATCATGCTCAATCTAAGAGAGGGAAATTGTATCCTACCTATAACCTGACCACGAGTGCTCCAAATCATGTTGGCAGAGCTTTTCCCTTCCGTATAGACTTGGAACGCTGCTACGCTATCAAAGATAGAAGTTTTGACACCAAAATTGCATTTTTTAGAGTCGGATCCCAAAATTAGTTCTAAAACGGAATTGTGGGACCTACATCACAAATCCCAAAATCAACTATGTGAAAAGGTTCATTTTACCTCCCCGAACTCGTATCCCAAAATGGAACACAATTTGAGGCTCGAAATACCCTGAAATCAACCCATGCATTTAAATCACCATTAAATCTAAAGAAGGAGAGAGGACAACAGCTAAAACTCAAAAATTACCTCAAACGGAGGTCCCCTCCCCCCCCCCCCCCAACAGTCCCCAAGCACTCCAATGCATAGCCACGCCAATTTAGAGCAACTGAGCATTTGAATCACCTAAAACCGAGCTAATATGAGAGAAATCATGTTTAAAAAGTGAGGGCTCAATGTTGATTTTCCGCTTTAAATAATGGCAAATCTTGTCGCTAAAAAAAGACACTTTCTGGTCGCTAAAAGTCTGCAGTAGATATCAGATTTTATTTTTTTCAATGTCTTCAAACAGACCCTCGGGATTCATTCGGGACCCGATAAAAATAAACATGATATGCTACCCCACTAAATTCGACATTCTGAATTCAATGGAATTTGTCAAATTTCCGTAAAAAGATTACTATGATAGAACTATGCCCCGAGGCCCATTAGGCCTAAAACTCAACTTTTCGCCTAAACACCCAAAAATCAAAAAGAAGATCTCAAGACCCAAACGAAAGGTCCTACTAGACCAAATTTAACATTGGGGAGATAATGGTGTTGACAAAATTTTCATACGACAACTAATTCTCCGAATGTTGACCAAAGTCAACTCTAGGCCTTTCAGCTTTCCAACATCTCGTCTAAGTGCTCAAACTCACGACAGGAGCCTTAGGATCCAAACTAAAGGTTCTTCTAGATCAAACGCGACGTTCTGGAGCTAACCGCGCTGACCAAATTTCAATCCAAGCACATTTACCAAGAATGTTGACCGAGGTCAAACTTTGGTCAAAGCTTAAAAGTTAAAAGCACTAAGGGCACAAACTGGCGCCAAAAGCCTCGAGATTCGATATTACCATAACACTAGCCTAAACTGACCATTTCGGAGCTGATGGAACCGTCATAATTCCATTCTCAGGTTGTTTACCTGACGTTTTGACTAAGTCAACTATTCAAGTTTCAAAAGCTCCAAATCAAGGAAAGAGGCATAAAACTCAAACGAATGACAAGGCGACCGAACAGTCAGTACCAGCAAGTCATAAATGACTTGGTCGCTATAGGAACACTCTAAACGATGAAAAGAAGGCATTAAGGTAAAAATGACCTGGAGGAACATTACAGTTACATACTATATATCACATGTTGGACCAATTAACATAAAATTTTAATCATTACTTTAATTACCAACCAAGTGTTGTTGTCCAAATTTTGCAAGTTCGTGGAATGTCTAATCATTTTACATACAATAAAGAAGTTATTTAAATAGATTGATTGTTCATATATTTCAAATTTTATATTTTTTTGTTAAAAAGTTTGTGATACTCATTACAATGTGATTTGATATAAATTATACCTTATATAATATTTTCACGGGACTCACATGCAAAGCACGTGTCTAGAACTAGTTATTCTAAAAGCAACAAGATTCATCCTTCTGTTAGTTTTCGT
Organism: Solanum tuberosum; assembly: GCF_000226075.1. Taxonomy (NCBI): domain Eukaryota; kingdom Viridiplantae; phylum Streptophyta; class Magnoliopsida; order Solanales; family Solanaceae; genus Solanum; species Solanum tuberosum. The sequence continues at coordinate 334,516 of NW_006239324.1, read as the reverse complement.
CGGTAACCTAACAGATTAAAACCATTTTTGTACCTTCTCACCCTTCTCTTAGTTGATATTTGGTAATTCTAGTTATATTGTCCAAACTTATGGTGCATATTAGAAGTTGTTCTTTTAAAATATGCATGCACTCATGACATTAGTACTCCCCTTTCATGTAGGTGAAGGTTGGATTCATGATGGATATACATGTGGTGTCTTTGAATTCTTTTAGTCGTTTGGACTTATACTTTTTCTCCTTGATTCATATTATTATTTTAAATACTTCATTTTTACAAAAAAAAATGTCAACAAGAAACTATGATTTCTAACACTTCTAGTGTCTTAGTTTATGTGTCACTTTCCGCTTCTCAAGAGTCGATTTAACTAATCTTTGAAACTAAAGTGGATTAGATCAGCTAAAATAGACTAACCTTCATGCTCCAAATTCTTTCACTTTTTTTGGAAATGAAGGGAAAACTATATATTTTTCTTAAAATATTTTTTCTACTTACCAATTAGAAATCATATAGAGCTGGGAAATATTTTCTTGGAATATTTTTTTGTTCTCTTCGTTAATTCAAAGAGGAACATACTTGTTGCCAGAGGAGGAGCTAGGGGGTTCGTGGGTTCAAACAAACCCAGTAGCTTTTTCGTAGACCTTTTATTTGTATTAGAAAATTAAACAAGTATATATGTATAGTAACTTGTGAAACCACTAACTAAACTGACGGACGGCTCAGTGGTAAGAAATGGATCATAGAAACACTTTTACATGCTAGAGTTGTGGGTTCGAACCCCACTATCATCAAAATTTACTCATTTTTGTCTTCTTTAGAACCCCCAATCTTAGAAGCATGTTTTGCAATATTTTCTCTTCTTTAGAACCCCCAAGCTCGTGTTGCTGCTGTAAAATTGAGGGTGAAAACCTCCTTCCTAGTCCCAACCACTTTAAATAAGAACTATCTATAAATCAGCTAAGAGAAGGATGAGAGAAAACAAATTAGAGGGTATGTAGGCTTAACCGTTAGTTTATGAAGCTTGTCATTATTGGAATAATTGAGTGTGCTTTTTGTTCAGTACGATAGAATAACAGTGTAGTTTAAGTTTCAGGTATAATTAAAGGATGTTTTTGACCAAAACCTCTGACATGTGTCCTAATTCTTGCAATATCTCCAAATGTAGGGACTTTATTCTGACCGCAAAGGATCTAAAGGAACGGTACCAGATCCCAAAGTCTTTTTATCATGAGCAGGATTCAATGCTATGGTCAGAGATGTTAGTGTTTAACAGAGGAGAATAAGAACTGATTGAAGAAGAAAAAGAAAAAATGTCTTCTATTGATAATTTGAGACTGAATAAATATATCATAGCTTAACTAAAATGCTTTAAAGTAATGCTAAAAATTCTACTAAAACTAAGTTACTGCTTGCTGAAATTGAGGGACTAATACTTCACAATAGCTAACAAAATTTTAAACAAACTAGGAAACAAAAAACAACTAAAATATAGCAATTTATTCTGGTGCACACTTCCTCGACATTCTTCTGCCCTGCGTCATATTCTAGATTGAATTTAGGTCATGTAGTTCTAGATGACAACTGCAGCACTCCTCCTGGCTCAAGAACTGCATAGTCCAAGCGTTATTCTAAGGAATTCAAACCTATTAACATGTTTAGTGAATACATCAACAATTTGATCTTCCCACTTGCAATAAACCAATTTCACCCATCCACCTTCTTGCACTTCCCTGAGAAAGTACAATTTGATATTAAAATGTTTTGTTTTTCCATGAAAAACTAGATTATGAGAAATTTCTATGGTGTCTGATTATGGACAAACACTTGCCTGCTTTCTTGTTGCTCCAAATCAAGATCTAACATTATCTTCCTAAGCCAAAGATCTTGATTAACAGTTGTTGTTGCATCTATAAATTCAGGTTTTGCAGTTGATTGTTCCACGATACCTTGCTTCATTGAGCACCATGAAAAACATCTCAAACCAAGGATAAAACAATAACCTGAAGTTCTTTATATGTCATCATCTGACCCTGTCCAATCACTATCAGAATACCCTTGCAACTTGAAGTTCTGACTTTTCCCGAACCTAACATCATAATCCAAAGTTCCCTTGATATACCTTATCACTCTTTTGGTTTCTTTCATGTGCCCTTCACTTGTAAAATTCAAAAATCTTGAAAAGACATTTACTGCTTGCAAAATGTTGGGTCTCATGGCAGTGACATAAGACATCCAACCATACTTTTGTAACCTACCTCGTCAACCTTGTCACTACCATCATCTTTCATCAACTTTTCTTTCTGATTCATTGGAGTATTCATAAGTTTGCAATCTTCCATTTTGAACTTCTTCATTATCTCCCTTGCATACTTCTTTTGGACAAATGAACACTTCATTTTGGGTTTGACAAATCTACATTCCAAGAAAGTAAGACATTTCTCCCAAGTCATTCATTTTGAACACTTTCTTCATCTCTACCTTGAATTCATCTATCATTTCAAGGTTGTTGACTGTAACAAGAACATCGTCAACATAAAGTGATATAACCACAATATCAGAATCTCTTGTTTTAATAAATAGAGTTGGATTCTCTTAGGCTTTTCTTAAAACCTAAGCCTTGCAAGTGATCATCGATTCGACTGTACCAAGGCCTTGGAGCTTGTTTTAAGCCATAAAGGGCTTCTTAAATAAATACACTTTGTAGTCATGTCCTTTTATAGAAAAACCTTGAGGTTGGTCCACATAAATTTGCTCTTGTGAAAAACCATTTAAAAAGCTAACTTGACATCTAATTCAAAGATTTTCCAACATTTTTGAGAATAAATAGCTAGTCATAGCCTTATAGTATCAAGCCTAGCAACTAGAGCAAAGGTTTTTGAATAATCAACTGCAAAAATTAGTGAGTAACCTTTCACAATCTTGCCTTGAGTTTGTTGACAAATCCATCGGCATTCAATTTTGTGTGATAAACCCATTTCACACCAATGATCTTCTTATGTTGTGGTATTTTAACGAGCTTTCATATCTCTCTTCTCAATCATTGCAAGTTCCTCCTCCATTGCAGCTTGTCACTTGAGATTTGAAACGATTTCTTCAAATCCAGAAGGCTCTAAAATAGCCACATTGCATCTCTGGTATATGTCAGAGAGCGAGGTTGTTCCTCTCACAGGTTGATTATCAATGTTCTCATCTGAATCTAGTAGATTGCTTTTTATTTGCTTCTGGTTAACTTCTTCCCAGTCCCATTGTTCATTCTCCATAAAAAAATACATCTCTGATTACCATATTTTTTCTTGTATGAGGCTGAAAAATTTTGTAAGCTTTGGAGATTGTACTATAACCTATAAAGACTTCAGGTTCAAGTTTCTTCTTTAACTTGTCCCTCTTAACCAGTGGGATATGAGAGAGAAACAAACAACCAAAGATTATTACGTTTTGTAAGGATGACTTATACATGTGCCATGCCTCAAATGGTGTTTTTTTCTTCACGGCTTTTGTAGGCAACTTATTTAGCAAAAAAATAAATAAACAACAGCGTTAGCTTCCTCTACCCGTAACTTTTTTGGTAGGCCCTTCTCAAATAACAAGCATCTCGACAACTCCATTATCGATTTGTTCTTCCTTACACTAACACCATTTTGTTGCAGAGTATATGGAACAGTGAGTTGATGCTCAATTCATACATTTTCACAAAACTTTTCAAATTGATCAGATGTGTTCTTGGTACCATTATCTGATCTAAGCATTTGAATATTGCAACCACTTTAATTTTCTACCAAAGCTGTGAATTTCCAGAACACTACAGGTACTTCATATTTGAACCTGGGAAAATAAATTCAACAAATTCGTGTCATATCATTAATGAATGTTATAAAATATTTATTTCTATTAAGAGTAGCAGTCCTATGTGGTCTACGCAAATTAGTATGGACTAATTGAAGCTTCACTGATGCTCTCCAGGTTGCCTTGGCAAAAGCCATCCTACTTTGATTTCCCAATTGACATGTGCACCAAGTTGCATGTTCATCCTCTATAAGTAGTAGTCCTCGAACCATATCTTTCTTCAACATGTACAAGAGTGCCCTATGATGGAATTAGAGCTGTTAAAAAGGGTCGGCCCTGCCCCACTCGAACCAAGCCTCGCGGACCAAGGAATTTGAAAGGCTAGGGAGGGCCACCCCTTCATTTTGTAGGGCTTGAAAATGCTCAACCCAACCTGACCCTATATTGGAGATCGTTTGAGGTAACAAAGATTTCGAATCTATCTTTCTGGTGATAGTAATGTTGGCCATTGAAGTAAGGAGTTTTATTTGAAGAGTGACCATCTTGAAGAAGAGCGCTAGTTATTTGATAGTTTTTCATGGATCTTTGATCATGTGTGGTTAAACACTTTATATGTGAGACTTGCTCTGATACCAATTGAAAGTTAATGGGGGTGGGTGAATTAAAAATTCCTTCAGTCGACTTCCTGTGTGGGATAGTTGACTCACTTGTAGATTAGTATAACAATATAAGGTAAGAGTAAATGTAGTAAGTAAAAGACTCAAAGAGTTTTTATAATGGTTCGGAACACTAATATGTCTCCTACTACCAGTCCCCTTGGGTTATAAGGATTTCCTTAAGAGCTTGTTGAGAACTTGGGTGGTACAAAGTATTACAACTAAAATCCCTATCTGATATGCAAATAAGATCTTCTACTTTGACACAACCTTTACTTGTATAACCTACACTCAAATCTTTCTTTCTCTTTTTTTGTTTCAATTGTATACTAACAAAAATATAATGCTTTTATGAAATATAATAGAAGACAGCAATACAAGTTCAAGTGAACTATGTGATTCACAACTAAGGCTATGAGTTGTTTATATAGTGTTTCAGGACTGCTCGTTTTAAGAAATTACCCAAGGGTATTTCAAATCAAAGAGCTTAATTAAGTCTTTGATTTCGGTTGATTGAATCGTGTCTATATTAGATATGTGCATAAGAAAACCGATTCCTTCGTTCTTGGAGATCTTCTTGTAATCTTGACACTCTTCCTTTTCTTGAAGATCTTCGTATGATCTTGATACTTGGATGATTTGATCGTCTATTTTTCAGATTTATTTTATCCTAGTTAGAAGCTAGGATTGTGGTGACCTTGATTTTGTATCCCTTGAATGGTGGCTTTCCATTCGTGTGGTTCTTCTTCAAGTGCATATTGATTTCTTCCTTACTGGTCGTATTTTGATGTCCTTTCTCTTTGGATTACTTGCCTTCGATTTATCAATAAATGGGTTGAGTATTTCATTATTAAAAGTAGTCGATTATATGAGGCTATCAATCTCCCCCTTTTTGATAATGACAAACAATTCACAATATAGCATAAATCCTAAATAGATAATTCACAATGTAGCATAAAGCCTAAAGAGATAATAAAACTTCCCTAATATATGTCTTTCGGTGTTTTCAAGGAGAATTGTACAGCTCCCCCTGACTATAGGCTGTATGGCTCCCCATGTCTCTGTAGTGTCCTGTCTAATAAATTGTTGGGATAGGTTCTTCCCCTTTGTCTTAATCAAAAAGAGAGAGCAGACAAAAAATGATAATTAACCAGAACATGTAGTAACGGATAAAAAACCAGAGTAGGAAGGCAAAGCACCTTCAATATACAACCAAAATAAACAAAAGAGGGGACAGACCCTCATAGAAATATTGTTCAGAAGTAGCAAAAGGATAGGCAAAAGAGAGAAGGTCTAGCGATCACCCAGAAAGTATTTCAGGGTGTTGATAACCTTCCCACAGAAGGAATTCTAGGATCGTTCAACATTCTTAGAAAGCTTGGAGTAGGATGTCTAGACAGAGACGGCAAGGTCATTGTTGGAGGACCTAACTCCACCTTTGAGGGAGTCAACTTGCTTGATTAACCTGTTGACCATGAAGATGCCTTCCTGCTTTATACCAGTCATTGCAATACGTAGCTTACCAACATTTGTACTTGTGTCCTTCTGAATGCAAAAGACATTTTCAACCACATCTTGGAGAGTATCGAGTCCATGTTCCACAGCAAGAAGGAAAATTTTGAGTTCATCAATGTCCTGTAGCAAGAGAGTAGTTGACACTACAAAAATTTTAGTAGGCTTGACAGTCTAAACCCTGGCCTTGACAGAATCCTTTTTAACCTATTTGGCACCAACCTCCTCATACCCCATACTTGAGAAAGTATGAGAAACATAAGCGGCATTGATCTCAACATGTGTGAACATGGAGAGATCAACCAATCAATCCACCAAAATTCTAGAGATGAGCAGTCCATGTGAGAGACTAGCAGAAGCATTGGAGTCTTCAGCACTTTCTAAAATGTACTCTTTGAACCAGGTTGCCCAGTTGATGCGGTATTTTTTTAGCAGACAATATAGCACAAACACACCCCGAGTAGAGATGCTACTCAAAAAGCCTTTCGTGGGAAGAAGAGTGGTGGCGAAGCATATGGACAATGGACAAAAGTCAGACAAGTCATCATCGGGTTCATCCACGACAATTTTAGCACCTTCTAAAGACACCTCAAAGTCATCAGGCTAGACGCCATTCATGTGCGGAATTACACTAGAAAACTTAGTACCAAAAACATCCTCAAACGAGAGACCGTTAAACATAATACGACTAATCATAACAAGAGTTTCCAACTCCCCACTATCATTATAGATGCGAAGATTTTCATAAGACACACGAACAACCACTTCAAAGATATCAAGACGACAGATACTAAACAGCAGAGAGAGCTTCTGAGTTTTGAGAAAGAAGCTTACCGGACAGTGGGAATCCCCTAACTGTCTTAGGTTGAATACCTTTCCAGGAACAATGGGTCGAGACTTGAAGTCGTCATACATGTTCTTCTTTTCAACTCCCCAAAACCTTTGCATGTCTTCAGGTGACAGAAATCCAAAGGCACTAGAGCAAGGTTTCTTTTGATCTTTCTTGTTTTTCACAGAGGAGACTTTTTGTTTGAACGAAGGAGAAGAAAAGACTAGAGAGTCATCTGAAGAATTAGAGGAAGACAAAATGTTCACAGTGATGGATCCCGAAGAGTTATGATCGGAGCTTTTCATAGAAGCCATAGACCGAGTTCTCGTCATGATTTGGATGGAGAAAGAACAAAAAAGGAAGAGAATAAGTAGAGAAGAGGAGAAAGAGAAGGGTTTTAGTAGAAGAAGAGTCAGGATATAGAAGAGAGTGACAAAGATGGAAAAGAAATGGTTTTATGAAGAAGACAGACGGAGCAGAGTTATAATTACAGAGGCAGCTAACGAAGGGATGAGAATAAACAGCAACACAATAGGAAAAAAAACATAAAAAGGTAAATAAATCACATTTAATGAAAGGAAGAGATACTGAGACAATTACAGAGAAAATAAAACATTTCCTCAAGCAGGGTTTTATAAAAATATTAGCTAATTGATTTTCATAATCGTTAAATTCTAAAGAAAAATCACCATTTTCAACATGATCATGAATAAAATGATGCTTGATATCAATATGCTTAGTCCTAGAAAGATGCACATTATATTTAGATAAACTAATGACGCTAGTATTATCACATAAAATAGGAACAGACTCATGAAATATCATAATCAAGTAAATGATGCATCATCCATAATAATAGAGTACCACAACTTTCCACGGCTAGATAATCTGATTTTGTGGTAGGTAAAGCAACCGAAGTTTGTTTCTTACTGTGCCAAGATATCAGAGATTGACCTAGAATTTGGCAAGTTCCACTAGTGCTTTTGATCATTTTTGTCACCTGCAAAATCAACATCTGAGTAGCCAATTAAATCATAGTGGGAGGAGTGAGGATACCATAATCCCAAATCTGTAATTCCAATGAGATAGTGAATGATTCGCTTTACTGCAGTGAGGTGTGATTCATTTGGAGCAAACTGAAAACGTACACACTTGCATACGCTAAACATAATGTCTGGTCAACTAGCAGTTAAATAGAGTGGAGATCCGACCATTCCTCGATACATTTTTTCATCAACATCTTTTCCTATATCAAGGCATGTGGATGGGCTCATGGGAGTTACGTAAGCTTTTCCTTTTTCCAACCCAAACTTCTTTATGAGTCCCTTCGTGTATTTGGTTTGACTAATAAACGTTCCATTAGACTTATCTCTAATTCTCCTTTCATAAGATTAGCAATACTCTCACACACAGAGGGGTTAGAGCTTCCAAAAATAATATCATCAACATAAATTTGAACTATTAGAATGAAGGACCCAGATCTTTGGATAAAAAGAGTTGTGTCAATTTTCCCTCTTTGAAAATTGTTATTGAGTAAAAAATTACTTAATATCTCATACCAAGCATTTGGGGCTTGTTTGAGACCATAAAGCACTTTTGAGAGTTTGAAAACATAATTAGGACCAGGAAGAATTTACAAAACCAAGAGGTTGTTTAAAAAAAACTTCTTTGATAAAACCGTTTAAAGGCACTTTTTACATCCATTTGAAACAGTTTGAAACACTTAAAAGATGCATATGCTAACAGAATTTGAATAGATTCTAACCTTGCTACCAGAGCAAAAGTTCTATCGTAATCAATACCTTCCTGTTGCGAATATCCTTGAGCTACTAATCTTTCTTCGCTACGGATGACATTTCCTTCTTCATTAAGCTTGTTTCGAAAAACCCGTTTGGTTTTGATTACTGAACAATTTTTGGGCCTTTCAATAAGGGTCCACACTTGGTTTCTTCTAATTGATCTAGTTATTCCTTCATTTCTCTCAAGAGTTCATAAGGAGTCTTTTTCAGTATGGGCCTGATAAGATATATGTTTAGAATATGACATGCAGTACTTACTGCTTTAGCGCAGAAGTGATCAGGGAGGTTGCGTCCCCACAACATTGTTTTGGATGTGTCCTGTAGAGAATAATTTTTTCATTCTACCACACTGTTTTGTTCGGGTGATCTTAGAGATAAGATTTTCTGAATAAATCCATTTTTATCACATAATTCTTTAGAAGCTTTATTTTCAAATTCTCCACCATGATCTCTATGATTTGTAGAAATAAAGAAACCTGCATCTCTTTGAAATTTTCTACAAAATACTTCAAAGTTAGCAAAAGCTTCATTTTTATGAGATAGAAAAATAACCCAAGTGAATTTTGAGAAGTCATCGACAATTATGGAGGCATATTTCTTACCATCGATACTAATTGTCTGAGTGGGACCAAATAGGTCCATATGAAGTAGTTGAAGGGGTTTAGTGGTACTTACAGTATCCTTGACCTTGAATGAAGGGCAAGTTTTCTTACCAAGTTGACAGGCGTCACAAATATGATCTTTCTTAAATTTTAACTTTGGAAGTCCTATGACTAGTTCAAGTCTGGACAATTATTCAAAAAAATTGCATGCTTATGTGACCAAGTTTTCTATGACATAGCCAGGATTCATTTTCATGAAAAGCGAGAAACCCTGAGACATGTGAGTGTAGGCAAATCAACATTATTCAAAACGTAGATATTATCAACATGATCTCCAACAATCAATATATCTTTAGTCAGATGTCTGATGGTATAATTTGTAGTGTTGAACGAGACTTTGAATCCAACATCACATAGTTGATTGATGCTAAGAAAGTAGTGTTTGATTCCATTTACAAGATATACTTCTGATGATGAGCTGAGAGTGATAGAACCGACTCGTACTAATTCTCCTTTTGCATTGTCTCCGAACCGTACCTATCCTCCATCAAAAAAATTTAGAGTTTTGAAATTTTGTTTCTTTCCGCACATGTGTTTGGAGCATCCACTGTCAATTAGCCACATTCTCTTTTTGTGGGTTTTCTTGGTTTGCTCCTGCAAGACAAAAAGATTAATTTCTTTTAGGTACCAGTATTTTTTGGGTCTTTGATGGTTAGAATGAGCAACTTTTGGTCTCCAAATCCACTTTCCAGAAGAATACTTCTGGTAGTTAAAAGATTGGTGACCAATGTCACCACAAGTATAACAAGTAATTTTAACAAAGGTCTCAACAGAATGAAAAGAGGAGTTATGAGATGAATCGGGAATAGATTTGTTAGATCTATCTGAACTACGACTGGTAGACTTTCTGATGTTGTTGAGGATACATCTGTTGTATTTAACGGAGCTCTGACTAGGAGACTTTCTAATGCTATTTAACTGCATTTTTACTTCCGCCAATTCTTCTACTAGTAAGTCGACTTCAATCTGACTTGCTTCTAGAAGAATCTGCCAGTCCTTCTTTTCTTGAGCAATTTTGTTATATTCATCAATAACTTTCTGCAATTCATTAGTGACCATATCCAAAGAGTTTTGTAAGACATTACAATTTGAAAAATTGAAAGGACTTGCCTCACTTGATTCCCCTAGTGCCACGAAACATATGTTTGCGGTTTCATCATGATTGTCTTCGGATGTTTCTCCTTGACTCCATGCTCGGAGAATCTTTGGATCTTTATTTCTCTTGTTGTTTCTTCTTATTCGTTCTGTATAGTTTTGTTTGATGTGTTCTGGTTTTCTACATTAGTAGCATCGATCAACATTTCTTTGATATTCATTGTTCTTAAAATCTTGTTGAGGCCTTTGCCTTCTTTGTCTGAGCATTTGTTTAACTCCTCGATTTATGAGGGACATTTCTTCATTTGATATTCATCGACTTCTTCCTCGACTTCAGATGTCCCAGTTGTAAAGGCGACAGTTTTTTTTTATCATGTTTGTTGTATCTGTTAATAAGATTTTGTTCATAGACCATTAGATTTCCATGAAGTTCATCATAGGTCATTTGTTGCGGGTCTCCATCTTCAAGAATAGCAACTTTAGTTGCCCAAGTCTTGGGGAGACTACTGATGAGTTTTTTTTACTTGTAATCTGTTAGAGTACACCATTCTCAGAGATTTGAGTTCACAAATTATTTTTCTAAATCTTGAGAACATGTTTTCTACATTGTCATTTTCCACCATTTTGAATAATTCATATCCATTTACTAGTGAACTGATCCAAGTCTCTTTTACTTTGTTAGTTCCTTCATAAGTTACATCGAGTTTATCCCACATTTCTTTTGCAGTTTCAAATGTTAAGATCTTTTCACATTTAGCTCTGTTGTCTGCACAGTATAAAAAGCTTATAGCTCTAGCACTAGTTTGAATTACCTCTTGTTATTCCTTTGTGATATCAAAGCATTCTGGATCAACGGGTTTGTAAGTAGCATCTTGTCCTATGAGTCCGGGAATAGGCTTTGGACTTTGTTGATAACAATCCATGCTTGGAGATCATTTGAGGAAACAAAGATTCTGAATCTATCTTTCTGGTGAGAGTAATGTTGGCCATTGAAGTAAGGAGTTCGATTTGAAGAGTGACCATCTTGAAGAAGAGCGCTAGAAATTTAATATTTGTCATGGATATTTGCTCATGTGTGGTTAAACACTTTATATGTGAGACTTGCTCTGATACCAATTGAAAGTCAAGGGGGGTGGGTGAATTAAAAATTCCTTCAGTCGACTTCCTGTGTGGGATAGTTGACTCACCTGTAGATTAGTATAATAATATAAGGTAAGAGTAAATGTAGTAACTAAAAGACTCTGAGAGTTTTTATCCTGGTTCGGAACACCGATGTGGTTCCTACTTCCAGTTCCCTTGGGTTACAAGGGTTTCCTTAAGAGCTTGTTGAGAACTTGGGTGGTACAAAGTATTACAACTAAAAACCCTATCTGATATGCAAATCAGATATTCTACTTTAACACAACCTTTACTTGTATAACCTACACTTAAATCTTTCTTTCTCTCTTTTTTTCCAATTGTATACTAACGAGAATATAATGCTTTTCTGAAAGACAATAGAAAACAACAGTACAAGTTTAAGTGAAGTGTGTGCTTCACAACTAAGGTTATGAGTGGTTTATATAGTATTTGAGGACTGCTCGTTTTAAGGAATAACCCAAGGGTATTTCAAATCAAGGAGCTTAATTGAGTCCTTGATTTTGGTTGGTTGATTCATGTCGTTATTAGATATGTGCATGAGTAAACCGGTTCCTTCCTTCTTGGAGATCTTCTTGTAATATTGATACTCTTCCTTTTCTTGAAGATCTTCGTGTGATCTTGATCTTGGTTGATTTGATCGTCTATCTTCCAGAGTTACTTTATCCTAGTCAGACGCTAGGATTGTGGTGACCTTGATTATCTATCCCTTGAATGGTGGCATTCCTTTCTTGTGTTGATTCAGCAAGTACATATTGATTTTTTCCTTCCTGGTAGTATTTTGACATCCTTTCTTTTTGGATTACTAGCCTGCAATTTATCAACAAATGGGTTGAGTATTTCATTATCAAAAGTAGTTGATTATATGAGCCTATCATAATAATCTTACATACCTTCAAAATTCCATTAATCTTGAAGAAGAACTATCAAGAAATTCTTTCTTGAGATTCTTGAATTAGTTTCTTGAAATTCATATGGCCAAGAATTAAGATTTCTATTAGTGATCATGATTATAAGAAGGAATTTAAGTTGGAAAGATCAAAACACTTGGAAAAGGACTTACTTTGAAGAAGAATCTTGAAATATTTTTGGAAGAGCAATGCTTGAAGAAGAATCTTGAAAACTATTTGAAAGAATCTTGCTTGGAAGTCTTATGCTTTTATCTTCCTTCAAATTTTGTATTAGGGTTTGACATAGGAGAAGAAGAAATTGAAAAGATGGAAATAGGAGTTAAGAAATCCGTTTTTAAGGTTTTCCTAGTGGTATAAGGATAAGAAAATTACCTTATTTAGAATTTTCCCACGACCAAAACGGAATTGCACAACATTTTTAGTAAAATGATCATAACTCTCCACTCCAAACTCGAAATGACGCAAACTTGGTGGCGTTGGAAAGAAGACTCAAAGACCTTCAATTTTCTAGGTTATGGGCCACGTAAATATTTATATTCTAAGAGATATGGTAATTTGAAGTTGACGAAAGAAAATTCCTATATGAAAACTTAACCGATAAGGGAACTTCCAACTCAACTTGTTAGAGGATTATTATTACCTTAATTAATCTCCAAATATCCTCCCACACTAAATAATTGACTTTAACACCTATGCACAATTAATAATCATCTGATACAACCTTATACACTTATGAAGAATGGTTCGGATCATAGCTTAGAGATTTTTGGGGTATTACAATAACTTCCCCTTGGAATCATTCATCCTCAAATGATGGTCAAGTTGGACTAAAGGAGAAAAGATATACTACATGAGATGTTTATAATAATCTATACCAAAAAAATCATGTTCAATACATCTCTAGAGAGTTTTACCCTAAGAATACTACTCCTTAAATCTGCATTTAACAAACCTCGAGTTCTAATCAAGAAGCACTTAATGCATCATGCATTTATCCACATGTTATCAACGCCATATTCAAGCCTGGTACTATAACCACTCCAGGTTATCAACTCCACAGTCAAGCCTAGTACTATAACCACTTTATGAAATTTTAGGTAACCAATTATTTTAGGAATATCTTGTCTTCTTATCATCTCTATGAATCAAAATTTCATGAATTACTACAAAGATACACACCAAATATTCTCATCTAGCTAGTACATATAACCAAGCTTCATTTTGGTCTTCTTCCACACTTATAACCGCATATATATGGAATAAGCATTTACCATCTTCATAATAAGGGTCATCTACCCTCTCATATAAACTAATACTAAGATATTATCAACATCGCTATCAAAATTGAAAAAGAATCACTAGAAGAACTAAGAGCAAAAAGACCATAAGCACAAATAGTTCAAGAAATGTGATCTAACAATATGCATGACATAGGGTGATTTCACTAGTTATTATTCTGCTAGTGATTGGGTTGGATCTATAACTACTTGGGTATTCTGATAGTGATTAGGTTGGATCTGAAGATGACATAAAGAGCACATCTGGATACTATTTTAGTCTTGGCTCAGGAATGTTTTCGTGGTGCTCAAAGAACCATGACATTGTGGCTCAATCCTCTGTAGAGGAAGAATTTATGGCTGCAACAGTAGCAGTGAATCAAGCGTTGTGGTTGAGAAGAATATTTGTTGATCTGCACATGAATCAAACAAAGGAAACTGAATTATTTGTGGACAACCAATCTGCGATGGCAATTTCTCATAATCTTGTATTTCATGGGAAAACAAAACACTGCAACATCAAGCTTTTCTTCCTGAGGGAAGTGCCAAAAAATGGTGATGTGATTCTGCTTTGTTGCAAAACTGAAGAGCAATTGGATTATATCTTCACCAAACCATTATTACACAATAACATTCAACTTCTCAAGCAGAAACTTAGAGTTTACAGTTCTTAAAGCAAGGAGGAGTGTTAGAAATATGCATAAGAACTGCAGCAGTCCAAGTTCTCTATATTGTTGGGTAGTTATTTACCGTTTAGAAGTTAATTAGTTTCTATCTTATCCCTAATTAGTTTCTAATACTATCCCTAATCCTTAGGAGTAGGTTTCATAATTTCAGTTGGCTTGTAAACTCTATAAATTAGTTTGAATTTATAATGAAGAATGAAGTTTTGCTTTTATTAAGTTTTCTTTGTTGGTTTATCAAACTGATGTTCCCATTTGTTCAATAACAAAAATAACCATATTTTTATGTTCTTCATTCTCTACAAACTAACAATCCTCCTCTACTGCCTCCCAGAGATCACATGCATCCGTGTAGGCTTCCATCCTAACAGCCCAAACCTGATAGTTTCCTCCATCAAAAATTGGCGGAGCAATTGATGAAAAAATAACTTCACCTTCCACTATTCTGCAAGCTAGTTCTATGGAATAGTTTGATTATATTTGGATTTTACGCAATATAACTCACAAATTCTCACAAGTCCTTTAAGAACTAAAGGGCTCTGATACCAATGTTAGTGTTTAACAGAGGAGAATAAGAATTGACTGAAGAAGAAAAAGGAAAAGTGATTTCTATTGATAAATGAGACTAAATAAATACATCAGAGCTTAACTAAGATGATGTAAAGTAATCCTTAAAAATCTGCTAAAACTAAGTTATTGTTTGCTGAAATTGAGGAACTAATACTTAACAGTAACTAACAGAGTTTTTAACAAACAAGGAAACAAAAAATAGCTAAAATATAGAAATTTATTATGGTGTGCACTTCCTCAACATTTGTCTTCCCTACGTCATTTTCTAGCTTGAATTTGGGTCATGTAGTTCTAGAAGACAACTACAACAATTACAAATGCAACATTAATAAAATAGAGAAGAAGCAAAAGGAAAATGTGTAGGGAGGAGATGAGGGGGGGGGGGGGGGGGGGGGGGGGGGGGAGAGGGCTTCATTCTTATTTCCTCTCCATTGTTTTCAATGCTTCTCTTGTTGTTGCTAGAGGGGTACTTAGCGGACCGAGCCGTCGCCACTAAATTCACCATTGGTTGCTGAGAGTTGCTCTCCATGTTTTGGAAGAGGGGAGATATTTTCTATGTTAACACATACACAGAGAAATAGAAGAAATGCATCCATGAGAAGCTTGTTTGCTAAATATAGTAAGTGGTGCATAGAGCCTTACCAGAGCCTCAAGATCAAAGGAGTGAACAAATATTAAGAGATATTCTTCAGATTTACTAGTGTCATCCTTTGGGGAAATTGTGAGAAAGATTATGAGATATTTTATTGAATTTGTAATCGTGAGATTTATTTTTGTATTTTCTTTTAATCATGATCCTAATATGATATGTACGTTTTGTTTATGCTAATCTTACCTCTATGCTTTGGTAGTGTCTGTACAAGTGTTATGCTGCGTGGAAGTGAGGATTTAAGTGAAGAAGAGTCTAGGTATGTCTGATAATATTCTTTTTACTTTGATGACTCTTGATATTTTGACAATTGTAAAATGTGAAACCACAGTAGTGACAATGTAAGCTCTAGCAAACCTCATGTGTCAAGCAAGGAATAGGGCAATGTAGCTTTTTTGCGAATTGATTTCTTAGTGAGACTTTTCTCTTTAAATGAAACTCTCTAACCCAATGAGAGGCAAACTTAATTACCTCTATTCTCCTTACTTTCATTTTGTGTATTTTTTGAGGAAAATTTGTTGATAGAATTGCATGTGAGATTCGGATTCTTAATGAATTCTACATGCTTTTGTTTCCCATTAAATTGTATCTGTGTGATTTACTGTTCTTTCTTTTTTGCCGATTAGAGTTGTTCCTTGATTAGGCATGGGAAGAATCTTCTGGTGAAAGCACCTTGCAAATTCAACTTCTTACTGCATTGAAGAATTGTGTAGTTTCTCTTGGTTATCAGTTGCCTAAATTGTATGGCATGTTATCGACGATTTTGCGAAGTGAATTTAACATAGTCAGCCCTGATGAACTGAAGACTACATGCAGGCATGTTCGTTAAACATGACTTCAAACTTGAGAAATGATTTGATATACCTCTATTTATGAGACGGTGGTTTCGGAAGAATATCAACTAATGAGTCATTTTCAATCATTTGTGTTTGTCCTGTATGGGCACGTTGTGTTATTCTACAGGATGAATAAGTGTTATGGATCTTAATGAATCGCTTTCGATCAAGATGGTTCAGTACATAGAGAGATTTACCTCTTCGGCTTAATGACCCCGATGAAACAAGAATTCTTAAAAGTATGACTCTCCCAACTTGATTCTCTTGGAAGTGTGGCACCTGATTGACTTGATTCGCCCGAAAGTATGACACCCATATTGACTTATTTTTTCCTTGAGTTGTGTTTACTTACTAATTTGTCTTCTATTTGGCATGATTGTTGAGCTATTTGACTCAATTTATGCCTTAAATAGTATGACATGACTTTTGAATAAAATGACTTGAAATTGATAAACATTTTCATCATCGATGATTATAGTAAGTTACATGATTTACTCTATCATTGGATTTTAATTGTTTTATAGTAAGTTGTATGTATTATTTTAGATGATTTTTTGTCCCAAAGACACTTAGCGAGTACCCAATACTCAGACACACCATCGTTGTTTTTGGTGATATGTTAGGTATAGGAGAGGATCAGATTTCCAAGGATCACATTGCTTAGGAGGGACTTGCATTCAGATAAACTTTTGGTGAGCCCACAATCTTACTCATGGGACTCCCTACTTTTTTGTTTTATTAAATTTTTGAGTTTCCTCTCGAGTTAGAAATTAATCTTTAATATAGGCTTCATAGATAGATGTTGTGTCATGGTTACTAAATGAGTCATTGCTTGCCATATTAGACATACTACTTCGCTAAGTTGATTTATATATCATAACTTTTGCTTTATATTAATATTATTATTTCGTTTAATACTTTGTCTTAATGATCATAAATTGGCTAACAACCCTAAGTAATTAGTAGGGGAATCACATGACTATCATATCTATAAAGTGCTTCCGATGTGATTTTTAGAGCATTGAATGCTTATTGTGCCAGGGTCAAGTTTGAAGTGTGACAAACTTGGTATCATATCTATAGATTTAGGAGTGCCCTAGAATCTATCTATGTAGTTGTGTCTAGTGGAGTCTTTCTCTTAAATCCCAATCACATGGATGACTAAAATACTCCGACGACATAAATATATGTTTCTCAATTTTCTTGATTCTAGATTCTAAATGCTGGAAATTGGTGGAATGACCGACTCCAAACTAATACATGAAGGTTGTACTAATTTTAAGAACATGCATGCATACTAAGAAATGGAAATAACTCAAATACATGATCTGAATATATTTCTATGGAGGGACTATTACCTTACGCTGGAACTGAACCGGAAGGAAAGAGGTGGGGGTATTTGGCCATCATATCTGCCTTTGTTTCCCAAGTATCTCTCTCAACTGACTGATTCCTCCAAAGAACTTTCATTGAAGCAACTTCCTTGTTCCTCAACTTACGATCCTAACGGTCAAAAATCTCGACTGGAACCTCTTTGTAATAGAGATTATCCTTTACGCCAGCACTCTTTTACGGGCACGACTAAAATCAGATCACTGTTGCATTTCTTCAATAGGGACACATGAAACACCTGACTGAGCATTCATTTCTTACGTACCAAACCTCGTCACCCCTTTCATGGGCGATATTTTCACATATACCCAATCATTAATGGTAAACTCGAACCAACATAACGAGAACGAAGCTTTCATTTATTACCAGACCTCATCTGTAACACCTCAGAAATTAGAATGGGACTTTTCAGCAGAAAATGGTGAACCACAGAGGAGTTCACGGGACGTGATCAGGACCATGGCATGTCACCCTCATTGTGGTTCATACCCACCCAAAAGTGGTGGACCACGGATCTCTTCACGGGCCGTGGACCACCACACGAGCCGTGGGAAGGCTCGTGGAAGCCAGGCAGAACCACCCGAGCTCAGGCCTCAGACCACGGAGCCCACTATGGGCCGTGGTACCAATGACGGGCCATAGTACCAATGACGGGCCATGGATGGGTCCGTCATCCAAATTCAGTAAACCCCTAGCCCAAGTGAAGAATCATTATGGCCTTCACGGCCCGTGGTCCTTCACAGCCAGTGGTCCTTCACACGGTCCGTGAAGTGGACCGTAGACGGGGCTTACCAAACCTAAAGGCAGGGCAGGGCCACAACCACGACCCAGTCGACGGGCCGTGGTCCTAGTGACGGTTCGCCAGACCCTTCGTGGTCGGCCCTCGTCAGTTTTTAAGTAGGGTCGTTTTGGTCTTTTTTCCTATGCATTGGGCATTTAAACTACCTCGTTTTACACCTAAACTACGTCGTTTTACTCAGTTTAAGCCTAATAACCTAGTCAGAACCTGACCAAAACCTCTTTTCTCCAAAATACATCGAACTTAGAGCAAAAAGGAGAAGAAAGAGGCGCCAGTTTCCCAGGAACAGTCAGAAGGCCTGCTTCCAGTTTCAGCCCTGAAATCGAAGAATTTCTCCGTAGATTTCGTCACCAGGTATGTGGGATTTCACTAATAGGTTCCTTTCATCCACTAGGTCCCTATAATTCAGTCAGACTCTTGATTCTCCATATCTTGTTTAAACCTAGGGTTTCTAAGACCTTAGATAATTGTTGTGATTTAGTTGTTGTAGTATCCTAAATCGAGATAGCTTGTTTTCTTGGAAAGTTTGCTTAGTTCCTTGCATGAAATTCAGAACCCTAGTTTTGTGTCGATTCTCCTAGTTCATGAATAACACTTGCTAGGTCAGTTAAACAGATAATCATGCTCCAATTTTCGAATGTCACATTATCAGTTTATAAATTTTGCATTCTTAGGTTGCATGTCAGTATTTCGAGCTATTCATTATTTTAGTCATAATGTGTTATATACACATTCAGTTGGGAGTAGACTTAGCCCTGAGTTGGACTAGTAGTGTACCCTCATAGTCCCAAAACTACGTGCCCCCATAGGTTTATAAGTCCCCTCTGTTGAGCATTAGATTTAGTGATCACACAAGTCATGCCTCTATACCCCTGGTAAGGTATATTGCGTCCTCTCGACGGGGTGTATACATCGGACTCCATGTTTAGCTCACGTGATTTTATGTCAGTTAATAGTAGCTCCTAAGTCAGACTCTTAGTGCATTGGCCAGGTTTTCAGTAATACTTCAGTATTCAGCTCAGCCTGTTATTTTCATAATTAGTACTTGGTCATTGCATTCAGTTTAGCTATTTCAGTTACGTTCAGTTTACAATATTGCTCCGTTCTACCTTGTTTCAGCTTAATACATGTTTGTTCAGCTTAGTATGTATATCCTGCATGCTCAGTACATTCAAAGTATTGATGCATACTCTGCACTATATCCTTTTATGATGTAGGTACAGGTACTCAGCATTCAGACCACGCTTAGATCGATCCTCGATCCACATTCAGTAGCTTCAGTGGTGAGTCCTCAAACTTCGAGGACAATAGACATCCTTTCATTTCAGTCTTTACATTTTAGTTTCAGTTTTGTTAGAGTTAGCTGGGGGGCATGTCCCAGCAACTCAACTCAGTTAGAGGCTTTTCAAACATAGTAGTAGAATCAGCTTCACTTGTTAAATTATCTTTCAATTGTTATTAAACTCTTAGTATGTTTCATACATTCAGACTAGTTGGGTATTCCCCTTTTTCAGTTATCTATTGTTTTAGCTTCCGCATAGTACATGTTTTATTCAGTTATTCTCAGTATGCTTGATATATGCTAGACACAGGGTTAGCTTGGGATCACTAATGATCCTAGGTCCCGTGTTACGTCAAGGGGTTAGCCTCGGGCGTGACATCATCACCCCTTTCTTTTCTTACCGAACCTCACCCTTGACTTTTCTTTTTGACTTCTTTAATTCAAAGCCTAATTTGAGTTTAAAATATCTCCCTTGTAGATCTATTTGCTTATTATTATTTGAGTTTCTTATTTGATTGTTTTCTTTCATATTTTACTGTAAAATAGAAGAAATGAAAAAAGAAAAACGAAAATAAATTGAATCTAAACTTTTTACAACTATATTGTAATTTATTTTTTGTATCTTTAAAAAAAAGTGGATTGTATCATAAATTTATAAGAAATTAAGTGAATAAATTTAAATATCGAAATAATAAATTCAAAAGATTGTTTTTAAAGAAAAACAATAAATCTAAACTTTTTACAACTATATTGTAATTTATTTTTTGTATCTTTAAAAAAATGCAGTGTATGATAAATTTTATAAGAAATTAAGTGAATATATTTAACGATCGAAATAATAAATTCAAAAAATTGTTTTTAAAGAAAAAAATCAACATATTAGACCAAAAGGGCTTATCTAAATCATTTGTGTAACTATAGAGGTATGTAAATGTAGGTCACTTTTATAACGGGGAATATATCAACTCTAACTCGCTCGCATAATTGAGGAGTATATTAGAACCATGCAGAGCAGGAATTTTTTATAAAACTTTCATCCTTTTCGATATAAAACAAGACAATGAAAGCAAACATACATCATTCATCTTTTAATGTTGCCCCAGTATCTGTTTACTCTAGTGTAATTCAATCTCAGTATCTTGTTCCCTCAGTTATCCATGCATTTCAGCATATTTGCATGTTCATGGAACTCAATTCAGTTATATATCAGTTTCTAGTACTCAGTAGTAGGGATTGCAGCTCCTTCCCTCCATACTCAGTTTGTTTAGTCTTCATTCGAGGAAGAATCATCCCAAGGGAGAGATATTGTAACACCTCGGACTTCGAGGAAGGGCTAAACGGGGAAATTGGGAAAGTCCACGAATCCAAAATGGACCATGGATCCTTCATGGCACCCTAGACAGTCCGTATAGGGAACCACAGTCCGTTAAGGATGTCGTGAGTGACCATCTAGCACTGCCCTGGCAGGGGTCCCTAGATGGCGCCTTAGACGGCCCGTCTAGGGGCTTACGGCTCGTCAAGTGCCTCCTGAACCACCCTCCCAGGAGATTCCTGGGAGGGAGTCACCTAGACGGTGCCTTTAACGGCCCGTGGTGAGTTGGATGGCCATTCTAGGGTCCGTACAAGTCACCCAGTCAAGGAGGTTGCACCCAGGATCACTGTGAAGGACCACAGACACCTAAATGGTCTGTAGAGATTCACACGGACCGTGAAGTCGTCCATGAAAGAGGCTTGTCATGTTTTGAGTTTTGGGTCAACTTCAAACGATCATATCTTTCATCACAAAATGAATTAGGTGGTCCATGACCTATCAAATTAAAGATCTTTGAATCCTCTTTCAAACGCCAACAAGTTTCCTAATTTCAAGCCCAGAGTAAAAAGTTATGCCTATTTTAATGAAGATCTGTCGGGCAGAGCATCTTCATGACCTGTTAGATGGGACGTGGTGATCATAACGGCCAGTGAAGCCCCTCTTGAAGTCACTTCATCAACATTTAAGTGAGGGTTGCGTTGGTCTTTTCTCCTACGTGTTTGGTACTTAAACGACGTCGTTTGGTGCTTAACTACATCGTTTTACTCCGTCAAAGCCTAGTAATCTAGTTAGAAATTACCTAAAAACCCCTAATTCTCCTAAAATCAGCCAACTTAGAAAGAAAAGAAGAGAAATAGGTGACAGTTTCTCCCAAGAACAAGCAAAGGCCTTCTTCAATTTCACCCCCGAAATTCAGGATTTCTCTGTAGTTTTTGCCACCAGGTATGTGGGATTTCACTAGTGGGTTCCTTTCACCCATTAGGTCCCTAGAATTCAGTCAATTCTTCAGTTTCCCCATAGATTGTTCAAACCTAGGGTTCCTAAATCTTAGGGATCCATTGAAATTTAGTTGTTATTGATCATATATTAATTAGTATAGTCCCATGTATAGAACTCAGAACCATAGTTTGTGTTAATTATCAGTATTTAATGAATCATACTTGCTAGGCAGATCAGTCAGAAAATCATGCTTCAGAATTTGAATGTCATATCTTTCGGTATATGTATGTTGCATTCTTAGATAATTATCAGTATCTGAGTTGCTCAGTATTTCAGTTGCATTTTAGCTTTATATTCAGTCGGGAGTAGACTTAGCACTGAGTTGGACTAGGGTTCAACGTACCCGCAAGCCCTAGAACTATGTGCCAGTGTAGGTTTATAAGTCCCCTATGTTGGGCATTAGTTTTAGTGATCACACCATAATTATTCCTTTATACCCCGACAATGTATATTGGATCCTTTCGATAGGGCGTATACATCGGACTCCACGTTTTAGCTCACATGGTTTATATCAGTTAATAGTATCTCCCACAGTCAGATTCATGTTGCATTGACCATGTATTCAACATTTACTATTCAGTTCAACATGTTATATTCATGATTAGTACTTGGTCATTGCATCCATCTAAGTTTTCAGTTATGTTCAGTATATCTATTTTCCTTGTTTAGTTGTTATATTGTTCAGCTTAGCATATATCATGCATGCTCAGTACATTCAAAATACGGACGCATACTTTTGCACTACATCTTTGTATGATGTAGGTTCAGGCGCTTAGCATGCAGATCGCGCTTAGCTCAACTTCCAGTTCCTATTCAACAGTTTCAGTGGTGAGTCCACATAGTTTGAGGACAATAGACATGCTTTACTTTTCAGTCTTTACTTTTCTGTTTCAGTCTTGCTAGAGTTAGTTGGGGTCATGTCCCAGTAACTCAATTCAATTAGAGGCTTTCAGACATATAGTAGATTCAGCTCGAGTTGTTAAGTGTTGTTTCAGTCATCACTATACTCTTCATATATTTGATATATTCAGACTTGTCGAGCTTTTCCTTATTTCAGATATTAATTGTTTTAGCTTCCGCACAATGCATGATTTAATTGAACTAGTATAGACATGTCAGGCCATAGGTTAGCTTGGGGTCACTCGTGACACTAAGCATCATGTCGCCCCTAGGGGGTAGCCTCGGGGTGTAACACTTTAATTCAATGCCTAATTTGAATTTTAAATATCTCCCTAGATCTATTTACTTATCAGTATTCGAGTTCTTATTTAACTTTTTTCTTCCATTTTTGGTGTAAAATATGAGGAAAAAAAATTAGATCTAAACTTTTACAACTATATTGTAATTTTTTTTTGTATCTTAAAAAAAAAATTGGAGGTATGATAAATTTTATAAGAAATTAAGTGAATAAATTTACGATCGAAATAATAAATTCAAAAAATTGTTTTTAAAGAAAAAAATCAACACACTAGACCAAAAGGGTATATCTAAATCATTTGTCTAACTATAGAAGTATGTAAATGTAAGTCACTTTTATAACGGGAAATATATCAACTCTAACTCGCTCGCATAATTGACGAGTATATTAGAACCATGCAGAGCAGGAATTTTTTTTAAAAAAATCATCTTTCTCTGTATAAAACAAGACAATGAAAGCAAACAGACATCATTCATCTTTTAATGTCCCCCCAGTTGCCTTGCTCTGCCCTCAGTTCACTAATTGACATTTACGCTTCATTGCTGCCTGTAAAGCTTGTCAGACCTTCCATGCTCTCACCACTCCTGTAGTTGTAGACAAGAAATTACCGCTTGAAGATGCATTAACAAAGCTTTAAGAATCCTAACTACTCTAAAGAAATTAAAGAACTAGAATGTCTAGCAAAATTGTACCCAACGGTATTAGTCGATAGACTCAATAAAGAACATGGATATGGTTTATGCAAGCATTGAACATGTTACAAACTTGTTTGCTTAAGGCTTAAGCAATAAATTTGTGAATAATTTCTTTTGACACTCCAAATAATGTGTTCTACTTCCCAAAATTACTACCAAATGTCTGAAGTTACGAGGAAATTGTGAATTTGAGCTGTTCTTTTGGTCCTTGCTGCCGTGACTACAGCAGAAAACGGGCAGAAGACATTGGAATTGTAGGGCTCGGTGGAGCGACAATACAGCAAGAATTAGAGTAGGCAGTACTTTGATAACTATTCTCTTCATCCATGTACCCTTGATTTTCTGAAGTTACTACAGCCAAAAACCATGAAGAAACAAACAATATGAGGCTCCATACCTCTTTCACAGTCCAACATTTGCTCATAATTATTTAGTAGTAGCTTGATTGCCTCCATGGAACGTAGAAAATAGCAAAGTTATATATATTTATGGTTGAAAAAAATAGTGTCACCAGTGGGTTAGTTCAATGCATGTGATTTGTTATCACCAGTCCATGATCTAATGCCAGTGATCAGCACAATTTGTTGTATGCCATGTCATCTTTTAGAACTTTGTGCATTTATACAGTGGCCTTAGGGACACTCTCTCTCCCTCCCAAAGTTTCTTTGCCTCCACACTTTCAGAAGTAATCACTATTTGAAACATTTCTAAATGGCAGGGATCCTCTAATTTGAAAGAGATACCTGTGGTTATCGTATCATCCGAGAACGTCTTACCTGAATCAAGAAGTAATTACTCAAGCAGCAACCTAATAATTGCTTCTAGTTTTGTAACAAAACCAGACATATAATGCCATGTTTTATCTTCTGATTTTGATTAACAATATAGGTGCTTGGAAGAAGGTGCTTAAGAATTCATGCTAGAGCCTATCAAACAATCAGATGTTAAGAAATTGAGATGTCATATGACCAAAGTAACCAAACCCTGCAGTGGACCACTATGCATCGGGAGGTAAAACAACAGTGCACAGTGACAGGAATATAAGCAAAAAACTAAAGAAAACATAGGAGCAGAAATTGACTATGGCACTATTGATTATTAACTAACAATTCAAGGGAAAGTGATCATTGACAACATGATCCTTCTTTTATCTATTTTATTAGCTATTTTGGGTCAATTCCATCACTCCATCTTAATTTCTAATGTTTTCTGTTAAAAGCATGTTCTCTCTAGTCTCTCCTCTAAAAAAATATATTTTGCACATGCATCAAAACTGAACATAAATCTGGTTCTACAAAGTTCAATAGTCATGGCAGTCATGCATCACTAGAACATAAGATAACTTGCATGTGTCTAAACCATAGCGAAAAACACATGAAGGTCAAATGCTAAAAAAGCCAACTATAGAATTAGAATGTTCATGTTTGCATTTATCTATTAAAACTTGATAAGAGTATCATACCATTGTCCAAGTTCTTTAATCCTGTGCTTCCTTCAAAAACTGCACATGTAAAAATTGAAGGACACGGCCTCAAGCATCATAACTTGCCCATTTTGGTGAACGTTGTGACTTTGTCATGTAGTTATCATTCCTTCTTTTGATGAAGACCTGCTGTCGTCTTTTGTAACTAGCAAAGCACAAAGACACTTCTTATAATTATAAATGAAGGACTAATTTAAAAATTAGAATCACAAAGGAGGAAAATCTTCGACCTTCATCTTCTGCTTGGTATCTAACTGAAGATTGGGTATCCTGATGTTTATCTAAACTGTCCTGATCACCCTTTGATACAGTGGACATCTCTACAGGGGAAGATGCTTCTTCTGCACATTCAGAATAGTTAAACGATCCTGTCCTGTCCTTCACTTCTGGAGTTTTTTCTTTTGGTTCCTCACAGTTACTACACTCATTGACAGAACTTGATCCATCCACTGACTTTTCCTTTCCTGATGAGAAACGCTTGTACCTACCAGAAACTTCAGTATTGGGGACAAATTGGCTGCTATCAAATGGTAGGATATCAACACCTTTATCTCCATCACTCAGGAAATAAGGTAGCTTACCTACATCTCTTACAATGTTTCCTGTTAGTGTGCCATGGGAACCGAGAGTATGTAATGAATCCTCAGTACCACATCACTTCTTGCAATCCTGAAACAAGTTCCTGAAGGTGCATCTAGGGCTATCTAGTTCAAAAGTCATTGCATGAGGGTGCATATTCACCAGGATATTCGGTAGACCCTTTGAGGTTCTGTAGGGAGTCAACTTGTAACTTAGGCTCCTGATCAGTAAGGACATCTCCAACCAAGAAGTCAGAACAGGTGGATATATATCTTTTGGACACTGAAGCTTGGTAGAAAGATCTGAATCTTGAATTTGACTCTCCTGGACCACATCTAGCCTCCCTCAGTCCATCATTGTTCATGTCTGACCTCTTCTCATAAAATACAGAATTGTAATTTTCTGCCTTTGGTCTTGATTGGTTTGGTAGCCATGGTAACTTTGTTGGCTTTCCTTGCAGAATATCATTCCTCTTGCAGTTTCTTTCCTTAGCAAATAACTTCTCAGAAAATTCTGTCTCTTCCCTCCCATCAGATACCTCCTGGCTTATCCTTTTATTATTTGAGTTCATCTTTTGTTGTGTGTCTAAGTCACCCACCACTGGATGGAGAAAAGGAAAAATGATTATATTGCTCAAGTCAACAAGTCAGTGAGTAGAAATGACATTGACCTGCTGTGGATGATTCTTCGCTGGAGAGAAATCAACATATCCACAAGAATAAACTGGATTAATTCATTAAAAAATGAAAAAGGCCCAGTAGAGAGACCAGTAAACAGAAAGAGCTGCAAATAGCTATTATGTTGGAGAAACTAAATGACTTCTTGATAGAACCATGAGAAGCAAAACAGGTAAAAGAATATGTACATCTTTTAAAAGAGCATCTCTTATTAACAGAAATGTAAAGCACCTATTATGTTGAATTCTGATTTGGCTTTCATCCTGACCTTGCAAGGACAAGACACCCTCAGTATAGAACACAAACACCATCAAATTAAAGATTGAAGTACTACATGGGAAACCTTTGCTTCTGATGATAAGAGTCGTCAAAATAAGTGTCTTGCATCCCATAATTTCTAGCACTACAAGAATCGGCAAAATCCTGATAATAACAGTCCTCAAAGTTGAATTCTTGCATCCCACAACTTTGGCTATTCCAAAAATCAGTGGAAACAGCATCTAAATGACATGAACCACAATCTTCATGAAAGCTTTCAGGAAGTGGGAAGCTGGAATTTGCTGAATGTAAAGCATAAAACACGATGTAATCATGTCACTTGTAAAACTAAGCAAAACCTTAGAAGATGTGGAAGTGCCAAAAGGTTTGAAATTTTATGCAACTTCTAAACACTTGTCCAATTTTAAGTTCTGTACCACAAGGATGAATTCAGCAGCCTCTTAGGAGAAACATGTTATTGGTATTGGCGAACTATCAAAAACAATGTCGAAAATCAAGCTTAATAAAGATATATGTTGTTGGAAAACTATATGCACAGTGGAAGCATACTTTAGAATCTTACTGCTTACATGAATAATAGATAACCAATGCGTTTATGCTAGAACACATAAATTTGCTGAAATTTAATTCTATAAATACCTCTTAAAGCGTGAGCAGATACCTTCAAGCGAATCCCAAGTTAGACAGACCTTAAAGCGAATCCACAAGATAGACAATAGCTATGGTCTTCTACAGTGATCCCAAGTTCACATCCGAACTCTCTCAATACTTGGGTGGGAAAGTATCGAATAGAAAACCTTTTTCTTTCTAGGGTTAGAAGAATCCCTAATTATAGAGATTTCTTCCCAATCCAAAGAGGAGAACTAAAACACACGTTATTTTTCTTCAACCGAAAAATACACGCTAGTTTTCTTTTAAAAAGAAAACTAACGCCTCTCCCCTTTTCCCTTTAGAATTAGGGTTCTGAGTTCTAGTTAAATATGGGCATTGTAGGGACGACATAATTAATTACTGAGGCTTCCTATAATGGAAATAATTTCAAATAATTAATTTGAATTGTTCTTACCATAATAAATTACAAATCGTTCCACTAAAAATTCTTAATTGCACTCCTCTATTTATATTTCGTAATTCTCCATTAAACACTTACGTAATTACCCATGTTAAGATTAAAGATATTAATCAATAAATTAAATTACTGACGAATTTAATTCAATGATTAATTTCCTTTAGATCACTACTTAACTTATTTCATATGTCAGATTCATAAATCCACTTGCAAGGTTTGACACGATGAAAACTTATAAGTTTCTCAAAAAGGCATATCAATCAATCTCTATAACGAGACATGGATTCCATCAACTAACTTATTATTTCACCAATATATATTGTTATCATCCAATCAACCAGGCATATTGACCCATCTCAGAATCTCACCTTTTAATAAATCCAAACGATAATTAAATATGGGCACTGTAGGGACCACAAAATTAATTACTGAGGCTTCCTATTATGGAAATAATTCCAAATAATTATTTTGAATTGTTCTTACCATAATAAATTACAAATCATTCAACTAGAAATTCTTAATTGCACTCCTCTATTTATATTTCGTAATTCCACATTAAACATTTATGTAATTCCCCATGTTAAGATTACAGATACTAATCAATAAATTAAATTACTGGCGAATTTAAATCAATTATTAATTTCCTTTAGATCACTACTTAACTTATTTCATGTGTCAGATTCATAAATCCACTTACAAGGTTTGACATGATGAAAACTTATAAGTTTCTCAAAAAGGCATATCAATCAATCTCTATAACGAGACATGGATTCCATCAACCAACTTATTATTTCACCAATATATATTATTATCATCCAATCAACCAGGCATATTGACCCATCTCAGAATCTCACCTTTTAATAAATCAAAATGATAATTAATATATACATATCATAATATCTATATCAGGATTAAGAATATAAATAAATTTAATAGTTTAGAGAATATGTTTTTGTCAGTCAGTCTAAAACAACTATCTCTACTCGGTCCCGTTCAATACATACAAAATGTATTAGCACAAGAAGTTTGAACTATACCGTTCCCATAATAAAGATAAATTACATATAATCTTGTGCTGCAATCGTAGCGATGACATGTCCAATTTTCATCCTAGATTGTGAACAAAAAACTTTGTACTTACCGATTAGATGTTTTTTTTTTTAGCGTCAGAATTTACAATTGACTTATTTGTTATTTCTTTGTTCAATTCCTGTAAAACTAGTTTACTTCTAGGAACATGGTTTACTAAATAATCCTTTTCTAGAAATTAGATAGTTGTTTTAACAATTGCCTTATTTTCTTTAGGACACTATAATAAACCTTCTTTCATTCTTTAGGATATCCAATTAACACACACATTCCGTTCTTAATTCCAATTTTCTTATTCTCCCCACTTAGCACATGTGCTGGACAATCCTATATCTGAACATGTCACATATTAGACTTACGTCAAATCCAACTAGTTCTATAGTTGTCCAAGGTACTGATTTGAAAGAAATTGAATTCAGAATGTGATATGTAGTTATTAGAATCTATCCCAAAAGAAACAAAACAACTAATAGTAAGTCAATAATTAATCTTATCATCTTCATAAGAGTCTACTTCTTTCATCTACTACACCAATCTATTATAGAGTGTCTGGTGTAGACAATTGAAATGTAATTATTCTATAAGATAAGTGACTTATGAGCTCCGCAGAGAGGTTTACGTTACTACAATCAAATTGCAGTGACTATATATATTTTTCATGATGCTATTTTCATGTGTCTTAAAAAGTTTGAGTTTGTCAAGACATTTAGACTTACAAAACATCAAAAAAATATTCATATCATGAGTAACCTTCTTGAAAACTCAAAAAACTCAAATTCACCTCTTGCCCAAATGCTCATTTATTACACAAATTAGAATAGATTAATTATAACTTATCACTACCTCTTTTTTCTTTTTAAGAGGAAAGGTATCTTAGTCATTTTTCCTTCTAAACAAGACTCACATGTTGGTAGTGACTTCACTTTCAATGAATTGTTATGTTCATCCATTAACCAACCTCAAAATTCTATTCAGAATAAATGACTTAGACACTAATGTACAAATAAGTTTCATTCAATTTGAAAGACATTTTTCTTTATGAGATAGATTAATATAATTCAATTCATGAGAGATAATACTAATAAAAGAATCACGCATCAATACACCACAAGAAATAAAATATTCATCAAACTCAATGATGGGAGAGTTACAAACAAATATATCAAATACTCATCTCTTATCTAGTTACATCCATTAACCAACCTCGAAATTCTATTCAGAATAAATGACTTAGACACTAATGTACAAATAAGTTTCATTCAATTTAAAAGATATTTTTCCTTATGAGACAGATTAATATAATTCAATTCATGAGAAATAATACTAATAAAAGAATCACGCACAAGAAATAAAATATTCATCAAACTCAATGATAGGAGAGTTACAACCAAAAATATTAAATATTCATCTCTTATCTAGTTAGAAACTGAAAATAATTCCTTCTAACATAAGCTACATATACAATGCATTCTTTGAATTAATATCTTATCTCTACCAAAAGAAAAGCTTAAGTAGTACTAAGTGGGTGCGTAAAGTCTATTGAGAATATGAGATATAATACTTTAAATAGATCATAATATTTCGAATAATCCTAAATAACAAAATTCAGGGCTAATTTATACACATATATCCATGCATCTCGAATAGCCAATCGATGGGATTGGAGAACTACTCATGCAATACACATGTACAATGACCGATTATTCACTCCATAATCTTATACAGACCTAACTCAGATGGAGAGTCTACTGTTAGTTTAAGTCAAGCGAAAATCCTCTAGTTACATTGATCCAATCCTATATTACTTAGTTTAGGAGAGTTAATACAGATTATCAAAACTAGACGATTAAATACATAGTGACTTGTATCAATTTCATCCGAATGGGAGGAAGGTCTAAGCCAACACATAAAACTAATACTTCACTACTGTTTAATCAAATATGACAAAAAGCTCATATAACTATCCAAAAAAAAAAAAAATCTTACTAGGTCGTTCTGATGAATCTACCAAATTTCATATCAATCAGAGTTCTTTTTTTTTTGAATTTCAAAACTATGATCAATCTGGTTGAAAACGTTATATGGTCAAAATAGAATTTAAAATTTTTCCGTTCAAAAATTCTTATCGCATGACACATATCATCATTTGTGAAATAGATTCACAAATCAAGAACAAAGAACAAAATTCTAAAAACTATTTACTTTATCTGAATACTATTTTCCAAATATCAGCATGTTTATGAATGAATTGAATAAAAAAATTCAAAACACACCTTATAGATATCCATGCATCTTGAACAATAAATTTTGATGAAAAAATGACTACTCATGCAACATACATATGTGGTGTCAGATATTCACTTCAACAAATTTAGAACAAAAGCTAACTCAGATGGAGAGTATATGTTAATTTAAGCCAAGTGAATATCATTATCCCTAGATCCATTGATTCAATCATATATTACTCAGATAGGGAGAGTCAATACAAATTCTCAAAACTAGAGATCATGATTAAATCTAGTGACTCGTATTAATTTCATCCGATATGGATGAAGGTTTGAAGCCAACACATAAACTTAATACTTTACTAAAATTTAGTCATGAAGACCATAGAGAACACTGTCTAACACCACTATATCATAGTCGAGTAATTTTTCGTTAAAATTAATTTTTCAAAATACAAAGAAATATCTAAAACCATTATCTAAACGAGCTCAAATTGGCAAATCACTTCATAACAATGAGTATTTTAAATTTGATTGTTTCTGATGAACCTACCGAATTTCAGATCAATCAGAGTTCAAAGATGCTATTTATCTCCAAAGCTATGATCAAATTCAGATTTAAACGCTTTGAGGAAAAATAATCAGATCAACATCCTTATCATATATTAATTTCTGTTAACTCATCACCTGTAATCATGTACCACATATAACATAAATAAAATCGATATAAAGGACGTCTTTCATACTAAATCACATTTTAATTCCAAAGAACAACTTTTTAAAATCATTTTAATGACCTCAAAAAATATAACCACATAGCAATGAGTACTTTTCTTACTAGGTCGTTACCAATGAACTTACCAAATTTCAAGTCAATTGGAGTCTAAAAAAATTCTTTATTTCCAAAGCTATGACCAAATTCAAATTCAAGTGATTTAAGCATCTTTAGGAATTAAAACAATATGACTTACATTCTTATCACATATCAATTCATGTTAAATAATCACGTGCAATCATGTTCCAAATTTAACATAAACATAACTGACATAAAGAATGATCTTATTATATTCAAATCAAATTTTAATCTGACAAACAATTTGAAACCTATCTAAATAATTTTCAATGAAACCATCAAATTTTAAGTCAATCAGAGATCATAAAAATCATGACCACCTAAACCATGACCTAATTTGAAAAATAATTGTTTTAGGTATAGTTAAAGATTTAAAATAACTAGATTCAATTTTCATTCTCTTTTAATTATTATCCCATGAGCACGAGGCATACGTTGTGTCCTTTCTTTGGCCAAGACACACAACACGTTCTTGTAAGAAATTGTCCTTTCGATTAATACATCTGAGAATTCAAGATACTACTTTTTCTCCTTTTGAGTGAAAACTTCAATATCTCTTCTCAAGAATTAATTAAGAATTACTAGCATCTTAAAGAAATCTTTATTCAAAAAAAAATTCACCACTAATATTCACTTAGGACAATTTATACATGATATATTGAGAGTACTCAATGACTCAAATAAATAGACCATGTTAGTAGATCCTATTTATCAATTATAATTCTCAATTCATGTATAGATATAGTCTCACATGTATAAAACTTTAAGAGTTTCCAATGATTCTAAATAAATAGACAATTTTAGCAATAACTATTTATTAATCACAATTCTTAATTTATACAATATTATTTATATAGGTAATTATACAATGCTCACATAATTATCCAAGTAAGAGAAAAATGTCTAAAAAAAAAATTAACAGAAGAGACCTAGGTTTTGGTAATAAGACAAAAAATTGTCTTTGGCGATGAAAATAGCCACTGCCAGCTGCCTCTTAAGGCTTTTTTTAATTATTATTATTTTTAATTTCAATATAAGCATTGTCACTGCCAACATTGAGAAGTAGGATTTTAACCTACTTTAAAGGAAAAGAAACCACAGCCATCATCTTTTCACGTGAACAAAGAATTACACCCAACACTTATTTCTTTTAATTGAATTTGTTTTCAATTGGGATTCCATTGATACAAAGATTAAGGAATTCCCTTCTATACAAAAAATTCCAATAATCTCTAGTCCATTCGCACGTGAAAAAGAAAAAACGCAAGTCAACACGTTTGCCATCTTTGATTATCTCATAAAATTAATACGTTGCAATTTAGCCAACAAAACAAAACACTTCATGTTTCTCATGCTTCGTTTCTTTTCGTGGAAACAATAATAATTTACCAACCATGAATTATACATCCTATTGCACATACGTATATTAAAAGTTATCTATAAAGACACAACTATAACAACCACAATCATATAATCGATTTCAATTTTTCTAGAATTGAGGTGTGATTGTTATTTAATAATCTGGTATTTAATTCCTACTGATTCGACTAATCAAGATTCATGTTGAGTATACTTATTGAGGGAGTAAAATTTTATATCGAAAAGTTCTCCGCTTAAATCGGTGCTCAAAATCAAGACATTTAGTCAAATGATGAATAGATCCAACCAATTGTTGGAAAACTATATGCACAGCGGAAGCATACTTTAGAATCTTACTGCTTACATGAATAATAGATAAGCAATATTGTTTATGCTAGAACACATAATCATGCTAGAACACATAAACTTGTTGAAATTTAATTCGATAAATACCTCTTGAAGCGTGAACAGATACCTTCAAGCTAATCCCCAAGTTAGACAGACAATAATAGCTAACCAATACTGTTTATGCTAGAACACATAAACTTGTTGAAATTTAATTCGATAAATACCTTCTTGAAGCGTGAACAGATACCTTCAAGCGAATCCTCAAGTTAGAAAGACCTTTCAAGCGAATGCACAAGATAGACATCAGCTATGGTCTTCTACAGTGATCCCAAGTTCACATCCGAGCTCTCTCAATACTTGTGTGGGAAAGTATCGAATAGAAAACCTTTTTCTTTCTAGGGTTAGAACAATCCCTAATTATAGAGATTTCTTCCCAATCCAAAGAGGAGAACCAAAACACATGTTATTTTTCTTCAACCGAAAAATACACGCTAGTTTTCTTTTTAAAAGAAACTAACGTCTCTCCCCTTTTCCCTTTAGAATTAGGGTTCTGAGTTCTAGTTAAATATGAGCACTGTAGGGATCACATAATTAATTACTGAGGCTTCCTATTATGAAAATAATTTCAAATAATTAATTTGAATTATTCTTACCATAATAAATTACAAATCATTCCACTAGAAATTCGTAATTGCACTCCTCTATTTATATTTCGTAATTCCCCATTAAACACTTATGTAATTCCCCATGTTAAGATTACAGATACTAATCAATAAATTAAATTACTGACGAATTTAATTCAATGATTAATTTTCTTTAGAGCATTACTTAACTTATTTCATGTGTCGGATTCATAAATCCACTTGCAAGGTTTGACACGATGAAAACTTATAAGTTTCTCAAAAAGGATTATCAATCAATCTCTATAACGAGACATGGACTCCATCAACTAACTTATTATTTCACCAATATATATTATTATCATCCAATCTACCAGACATATTGACCCATCTCAGAATCTCACCTTTTAATAAATCAAAACGATAATTAATATATACAGATCATAATAGTTATATCAGGATTAAGAATATAAGGACATTTAATAGTTTAGAGAATATATTTTTGTCAGTCAGTCTAAAATAACTATCTCTATTCGGTCCCGTTCAATACATACAAAATGCACTAGCACAAGAAGTTGGAACTATATCGTTCCCATATTCAAGATAAATTACATATAATCTTGTGCTACAATCGTACCGATGGCATTTCCAATTTCCATCCTAGATTGTGAACAAAAAACTTTGTACTTATAAGAACCGATGATTTAATCCTCTGTGTATAAGCTAAAAACTCTACACACTAAATCATGTACTATATAAGTAAACAGACACCATAAACGAATATATGATCTATTAAAATTGAGCAAATATTTATTGTATAATAAATATTATTTCTTAACATATAGTTAATAGTATATATATCCCAACAATCTCCCACTTAGACTTTTAACCATCACAATTGCTATAATGTACTATATCTAAATGCATGGTTACTAATATATACCCTAACAATCTCCCACTTAGATATTTAATCTTGAAAATTGTTAGAATACTATGTCTAAACACATGATTAATAGTATATACCCTAACAATATGTATGGGAACTTTAAATATACTCACTAGATATGATGTTATTAACGTGGCATTTGTCTAAGTTTGCAGACTTTTGGAACTTTTTCCTTGTTTGCAAAGTAGTTCAAACAACTACATTTTCCTAAAAGTTAAAAATTGATTTTGCAAACTCTAAAACAAACAGTTCCAAAGGAATTACAAAGTTGAATTATACTTTTTCTTCCAGGAAAATCAACAGAGATTTACCCTAATAAAAATGATACTCAAGAAACCAACTCAACACCACTTTGGACATGTCAATGTAGAAGACTGAAAAGATAAGGGAAAAACATATTAAGGACCCTACCATTCAAAATTGTGTTTGAACTGACCTTGTTTTTGCCGAAGATTTCATCATCCTCAAAAGTGTACAGATAAGTGAGATTGTTATTAGAGGAGAGCCATTTGGTATCTAGTGACTTATGTTCTGCACTGACAGGTAAATGTTGTACATCCATTGAAAGGACTTGTATGTAAAGGAAGTTCTACATCCACCATCATGCTATCCTGTAGTTTGTCAATATAACCAGAAACAAAGAGATCAGGAATTCAATCTCCATATAACCAATTAGGGCTGAACCGATAACGGAAGGACAACTGCATTGCAATAATCCTTCCACAAAGAACCAACTGTTTTTCATTTTTCATTTTCAGACGGTGAGGGGCTTATTGGCAAAATAAGCATGCACATATGGAGTGTGTGTGTGTATATATAAATCATGCATGTATTGAAAAACAATTGAATGGAATAGAACTTAGGTATCTCATCACTTTCGAGATCAAGAGCATAAAATGCTGTTCTACATCAACTGAACAAATAAACACATAATCTGTAGATTTCAGATTCAGATACCAACCATTTAAGAAGCTATGAATGCTGAAACTAAACATCTAGTTGACGGAAGCCTGGAACTTGGTGTTAACACCTATTGCCAAAGCCTTTGCCCGTTTGATATCATAAGATACAGTAGATGAAGGATGTGTTATGGAATAATTTTTTATAGAACCTTGAAAAGTATTTCCTAAATCATTTTATGCTGTTTGATAGGGTAAAAATTATATGTGACATATGGTAGTATAGGAAGTGGAGATAGGGCATAGGTGCGGTGTTTCAAAACAGGTTGACATGAGGTTTACATTGAAAAACGACATCTGGTGTAAGTTTATATAATTGTAGCTGGAAGGGTATATGCTCACAGAAGTCAATTTCCTTCTTTTGGTGAAAAGAATTTAGACAACCGAACACAAAAAAATGGTTTCATCAAGAAAAAAATATGCCATGCTAAACAACCTACACAAGAAGTGTGACAAAACAGAAATTGACAACAGTAAGTTACAAATTATAGGAAATGAAGTAAAAGCGCAAAGATTTCTAGAGGTAATGGTCCACTATCCCACGGAAAGGAGACACTGATAAAGGTAGGAGTTCAAGTCATTCGAAGGAAGCACTAGTAGTGAACATGCAGCAAGCTAGTGACCCCAAACAAAATGATAATAGCATCAGGAAGTGTTCTCACCAATTCAAGAAATCGTTGTGTTCGAGTAGTTCTTGATTTTTTGTCCAATTCTTGAACAACAGAGGTTGTGAATTCTTGTGTGTTGTGAATCTCTAGTAAGAGCTGTGTTTCCAAAGGAATTGTGTTGAATTCTTCATGTATTCGTGTTGGGTTTGAGAATCAAGAAGATTTTAGGAGAATTTCCTCTATTCTAAACGAGTTAGGACCCCAAATTGAGTATAAAAATTGGTCTGAATTCTGGGTATGGGGGTGGGGCGGCGCATCACCAAGGCGCCAGGAACTTTGGTCTGTAGTTTGGGGCTTGGCACCCCACGCCAGCAGCGTGCCCCAAACCACTGCAGGTACTTTGGGGCTTGGCACCCCGCGCCAGCACTGTGCCAAGATCGTCTGGCCTTTTTCCTTCCCTGCTTCGTTCCGGACGTATTCCTTTGAGTCGTGACTACATTCTCTCCATTGTATTACCTTCCATAAACTTCATTCATCTTTAAGAATTCCTACATGTTCAAATCACATGTCTTAATTTACATTCTGAGTTAAAGTGAGTTTAAGAGGAAAGTTCAAGAGGTCTTTTTGAGTAATTTTGAGGATTCTTTTGTAATCAACTATAGTTCTGAACTATGTTTTGAGGAAGAAAAATGAGAAGAATTGTATTCATGTTTGAGAAATGATATAAGGTAATTAAGTATTCCCAAAAGTAATATGTTTACATTTAAAAGAGATAAACTTTGATTTCTAACTGATTTTATATCTTTTGTTTCATAATGTTTAAACATTATTATTACTTTGTATTGGAGTTGAGTTAAAGTAAGTTTGTCTTCCAGCCTTATCATTTTAGTTGCCTATGCTTTCAGTTTCCCCCTTACATGCTCGTATATTCAATGTACTAACGTCATTCGACCCACATCTTTTCATGATGCAGATACAAGTGTCCAGGGTCATTGACAGGCGCTTCGTTGATACCATTTGCACTCCAGCTAGCTTTGGTTAGCCTCCTTGATTTGTGGAGGGATTCACACTTATTTTATGCTTTTCTTAAGTTGTAGTGGGTTCTGTCCTGACATCTATCTTAGTATTATAGTCTTCATAGATAGTTAGACGTTGAGGAGTCTCTTTATTTTCCCCTTCTTTTGAGATGTTTTTGAGATCTTGAGACAATTGATGTTAACTT
Organism: Solanum tuberosum; assembly: GCF_000226075.1. Lineage (NCBI taxonomy): Eukaryota > Viridiplantae > Streptophyta > Magnoliopsida > Solanales > Solanaceae > Solanum > Solanum tuberosum. Next base: position 296,125 of record NW_006239324.1, on the reverse strand, counting down.
AAAAAGTATTTCCAAATTTTCATATAAGTTAAGTATTGAATTAGACTTTAGAGTTTGATTACGCATTTGCAGTTCCTGTTTTGATTGAAGTAAGTCTTCCGCTAAGTAGTCAGTCAGGCCAATGGTTCGCTTGGGGACCAACGATGGTTCTGAAGTGCCGGCCACGTCCAAGGTTTATGATGAGTCTGATATTTTGACTCATTTAGGGCTTTGATTTGGTAGTATAAGTGTCCTCAAATGCCTAATTTATGCTCTAAACTGATGTTAAGGTGTTGATTTGCAACATTAAAGGTCAAGGAGCAAGGTGAGGACACTACCGAACAAAAAGGAACAAACAAGCTGAAGAAGTAAAGAAAAGCGATCCTGGTGATCGCCAAGACCACTCGGCGAACCGCCGAATGGCTCTTTAGCCCGCCCAAAGTTATAGTATGCCACTTCTGAGGAGAGAGAAATTGGGAGAACAACATTCCCCATTGGTGAATCACCGATTGGATCGGTGATGAGGGGTTAGATCGCTGAAATTTATAGAACTATTAGTGAGGCTGCCAAAAGAAAGGCAATTTAAAGGAGCAAAGGGCGCATCGCGGAATCGATTGGCGACCCCGACCGAGATCGCCAAAACTTACATGATGAAATGGCTGAAAATTTGAGCCAAGACGGCGACACACATGAGTATTAGGCAATTCGCCAACTGGTTGGCGAAGCACGACTTAATCCGCTGATTTACCACAAAGGCCAAATTTTGAAAGAGTATAAATTTAATTTTTAAAAAGAGAAAAGGCATCCAAACATTGTGAAAATTCAGGTTTAGAACGTAACACTGTTCTTGTTGGTTTTTGAAGCAATTTTCAAGTAGATTCCGATTTGGGTTTTGTAATTAAAGTAAAATTTCCTCATTTTAAGGTTTTGAAAATCATACCGAGCTATGGAGCATGTAATAGGTATTGAATTTTTACTTTTTATGATGAATAGCTAAAATCCCATTCTTGGGAGTTTGACCATGTGATTAATTGCTTAATTTAGCTGATGGGTGTTAGAAATTATTGATTGTATTGCTAATTTGAAGTGGGTTTAATTTAGTGTTGGTGTTAAAGTGTTGTGTTGGGGTGTTTAACCCAAAGTTGTTTAGTGTTTTATACTTTCTTGAGAGAGAGGTATAAAATTGAGGCTCTAAATTAGCATTTGTGGTGATTGGGTTATTGTGGGTTCAGCTCGAGAGAGTGAATTATGAGCCCTTCTCTGCCTATCTAGCTCGAGTGAGTAGATCAAGTGAGATTGTGGGATGGTTTTAGTGTTTTGCCTGTCTAGGTTCGAGAGAGCTGACCTGAAGCGAGTCAGTTGTTCAAGAGAAAGCTTTCTCATCTAAAGTCCATTCTACCCACGACGAGTTAGTAACTTTCAGAAATTAACTAGCACCCATTTAGCATAATTTGGCAGTTAATCGGTCATTCTCCTAAGTATCCCTTAATCATTTGATTACCCCTGTCACTCGCTATTGTGTGGTTGTTGATTGATATCAAAATCACCTACCTTACATTTATGCACCCTTTTGACTTATTTAAGTAATTCTGATAATTTCTATTCCTACACTCGATTGAATCAGATTTACTACTTCATAATTGAATTCAAACTCATACTACTCCCTGTGGGTTCGACCCCAACTCTTTGTTGGGTTTTATACTAATTAACGATCGTCTACACCTAGAATCGAATGAGGTGTATTTGAGACGTTAATCAAAATGGTGCCGCTGCCGGGGAGTGGTGTTGTTTACAATTCTGTTATTGAATTGGAATTGCGATTTCTTTATGTTGTAGTTGAATCAACTTACCGTTTGTTGTGAGCTATTTGTGATTAGGTGAAAGGATGAGTGCAAATGAAAGCACCGTGAACCAAATTTATCAACAAGATGATGGTGGTGAGTTCCTTCACGCAAATGAAGTTCCATTGGGAGGTGTAGATGTTATTCACCTACCCTAGTGGTAGATCATGTTGAGTTTCACGTGACAAACAAAATGCTTACAAGCTGAAGGCATATTTGGGGGACTAGAGCATGAGAACCCCCATGAGCATATTCGTAATTTCATAGAAGTATGCAACCCATTCTCACTCAAGGATGTTACACAAGAATCAATTTAGCTCCGGTTATTCCCGTTTTCTCTAATGGGAGATGCAACCAAGTGGATAGAAGAGCTACCAATGGACTCCATTTTATCATGGGATAAGCTTACCGGTGCATTCTATGCAAGGTTATTCCCACCCTCAAATATGGTGAAATTGCTTGACAACATCAAAAACTTCAAGCGAGTAGAAGGAGAACCGATTCATGAGACTTGGCTGAGATATCGAAAGCTGCTACTACAATGCCCTACTCATGGGCTGCCAGGTGATGTGATACTTCAATATTTTTACAGGAGCTTAGACACAGTGAACAAAGGAGTAGCCGCCCATCTGGCCCGAGGAGGAATAATGCTTCAACCATTTGAGGTAGCCTTATCTCTTCTTGATGATATGACGAAGATCAATCAGGCATGGTACACTCAAGAGGATCAAGTCTCCCCCTTTAGTTTTAAGATGACGAAGGAGCAACTTGACAAGGAGAAAGAGAGGGATGGGAATATTAGCAAAATGATGTCCCAAATGGAGTTGATACAAAAACAAGTGCTAGAGAATGTTGGTCAACCCAATGAAGTCAGAAGAGTGTATAGACTTGAGTAGGGTTCTCATCCGCGCTATTTAAAGGCGGATGGGAATCAGGATTGGAACTCACAAAAATAAGAAGAAAAAAGACGTTACTATCAAGAATAGACTGATAAAAATGACCCTTGGAAGAGAGAAGAAAGCCATGAAAAGGACCACATGCAATCAAGCGACAACCCAAGATCAAAGGGTAGTTCGATCAATCTACGAGTGGATGAATTGTTATCGCGTATCCTAGATAAGGTGGAAGGATCAGACGACATGCTTAAGGAGATGAAAGTCGACTTCTCATCATTTAACGGTAGAGTGAACTCTCATGCTGATGTAATTAAACAACTTAAAGATCAATTGAGCCAAATCTCAGCACAACTAGAACCCATGGTATGTGAAAGGGGTGAAGCTGATTATGACCAAGACTTGGCGGTTGTGACTGAAAGTGAAAAGATAGTTGTTGGTAAAGACAATAGGGGGTTCATTCATGTAGAAGAGAAAGACATCGATAAGGAAGAGAGACTCATTCAAGCACCGGACAGTGATATACTCAAAGAGAAGGAGGAAAGTACTAAACAAAGCCCCGTCGACGAGTTGCACAAAGGTTCAGAAAAGGTCGTTTTAGCCCCAGAGATAATGCAGCCTCTTCCTGAAATAGCTCATCCATTTCCTTAACGTCTCAAAAAGAAAAATGAGGATGAAAAGTTCATGAAATTCCTATCCGTGTTTAAGACACTTTCTATAAATTTTCCGTTAGTGGAAGCATTATTGGAGATGTCGGGATATGCAAAATTCATGAAGGAGCTGGTCACCAAGAAGCTAAGTATGGACTTAAAAACAATTGAAGTCTGTCATAATTGTAGTGCCATTATGACTAGCGATAAGATTATCAATAAAGAAGACCCGGGGGCATTCACCATTCCATGCACCATTGGTATGCTTAAATTTTCTAGAGTTTTGTGTGATCTGGGGGAAAGTATAAATTTAATGCCTTATGCAATCTTTAAGCAACTTGGGCTAGGAGAACCAAAATTCACAACAATGCGGCTTCTCATGGCATATCGTTCGATCAAACACCTCATTGGAATACTCTATGATATCTTGGTAAAGCTGGATTGATTTATTTTTCCGACTGATTTTGTTATTCTTGATTGTGATATTGATATTGAGGTTCCTATTGTTTTGGGTAGACTATTTCTAGCAACCGCAAGAGCTTTAGTAGATGTTGAAAGTGGGGAGTTGAAATTTTGGGTAAATGAGGATGAGGTCACCTTCAATGTGTGTAAATCAATGAAGCAACCTAGTGATATTCATGTAGTTTCCGTGATCGATGTTATTGATGAAGCGGTGTCTACTGTGAGCGAAGTGATACGTATGAGTGAACCTCTTGAGGCTGTTCTCTCGAATTATGATGAAATCAAAATTCAAGGGTATGATGAAGTGTTAGATGCTCTATCGGGGTTTGGTGAACACTCAAGGAATCCATTGAAGCTTGATATTGATCTAAAGAATTGAGAGAGTCCTCCCGCTAAACCATCCACAGAGGAACCACCAAAGCTCGAGCTGAAAGCACATCCCGCTCATCTTCGGTATGCATTTTTGGGGGTGGATAATACCTTGCCTGTTATCATCACCGCTGCCTTGCTTGAGTGGCAAGTGAAATTTCTTCTTGAAGTGTTAAAGAGGTACATCAAAGCAATATGATAGACTATCGTTGATATTGTGGGTATTCCATCCGGGATTTTCACACACAAAATTCAATTGGATAGTGAGTGTATACCAAGTGTTGAACAACAAAGAAGATTAAATCCACTTATGCAAGAGGTGGTGAAGAAAGAGATCATTAAATGGTTGGACACAGGTGTGGTGTACCCTATCACGGATAGCAAATGGGTAAGCCCGATGCAATGTGTACCCAAGAAGGGAGGCATCGTGGTGGTCTCAAATAAGAAAGGAGAACTTGTCCCCATGAGGCCTGTCACGGGTTGGGGAGTATGCATGGACTACCGAAAATTAAACTCTTGGACCGAAAAGGATCACTTTCCAATGCCTTTTGTGGATCAAATGCTCGATAGACTTGTGGGGCGTGGACGGTACTGTTTCTTGGAAGACCAAGAGAAAACCACGTCCACATGTCCCTATGGGACTTTTGCTTTCAAGAAGATTCCATTTGGGTTATGCAACGCTCCATCGACATTTCAATGGTGCATGCTTTCTATTTTTGCCGATATGGTGGAAGACTCTATGGATGATTTTTCCGTTGTGGGTGACTCTTTTGAAACATGGTTGGCTCATCTTGGGCAGGTCCTCCAAAGGTGTGTGGAGACCAACTTGGTCATTAATTGGGGAAAATGTCATTTCATGGTCAAGGAAGGCATAGTCCTAGGTCACAAAGTGTCACAGAAGGGACTAGAGGTTGACAAAGCAAAAATCAAAGTGATTGAGAAGTTGCGATTGCTATATCCGTTAAAGGTGTTCGGAGTTTTTTGGGGCATGCAGGGTTCTATAGGAGATTTATCAAAGACTTTTCAAAAATTGCACATCCATTGTGTAAGCTTTTAGAGAAAGAGGCAAAGTTTCTTTTTGATGATGATTGCTTAAAGGCCTTCGATTGTTTGAAGGAAAAGCTAATCTTTACCCCGATGATCATTAGCTCGGATTGGTCCAAACCATTTAAGGTGATGTGTGATTTACGGGGTACCGCTCTAGGAGCATTATTAAGGTTAAAGCACAACAAACTACTTCATCCAATTTACTACGCCAACAAGATGCTGGATGGAGCACAACGTAATTACAGTGTTACTGAACAAGATTTGTTGGTTGTAGTTCATGCATTTGAGAAGTTCAGGGCATACTTGTTGGGCACAAAGGTTATAGTCCATACTGATCATACAATATTACGGTATTTATTGGCAAAGAAAGATGCTAAGACGAGGTTGATTAGGTGGGTTTTGTTGTTGTAAGTTTGATTTTGAAGTAAAAGATCTAAAGAGGTGTGATAATTTATTGCGGTTGGAGACTAATGTGACCGACCCCTATTGTTGCTGAATTTCCAGATGAAACAGTGATGAAGTTGACCCAAAGTAGAAGTCCTTGGTATGCTGATTTTTCCAACTATGTGGTATGTGGAATTATGCCAAAGGATCTGAACTCCTCTCAACGGAAGCGGTTCGCGGTTCTTGTTTGATGTGAAGAAATATTTTTGGGATGAACCATATCTATTCCGAGAATGTGCTGACCACATCATTCGTCGGTGTGTACTAGAAGAAGAAGTGAGTGCCATTCTTAATGCATGCCACGCGTCACCTATCGGTGGATACCATAGTGGGGTGCGGACAACAACAAAAGTCCTTCAAAGTGGTTACTACTAGCCTTCTCTATACAGGGATGCATATGAATTTGTGAAGCAATGTAGCACGTGTAAAAAACAAGGTGGGGTATCAAGAAGGCATGATTTACCTCTCAATCCCATCTTAGAAGTAGAGTTGTTTGATGTTTGGGGTATAGATTTTATGGGACCGTTTGTGAGTTCTTTTGGACACAAATACATTTTGGTGACAATTGACTACGTGTCCAAATGGGTCAATGTTGTAGCTCTGCCTAACAATGAGGGCAGGAGTGTGGTGCAATTTTTGGAGCGATATATTTTCGCACGATTTGGCACCCCAGAGCTATCATTAGTGATGGGGGGATCTCACTTCTGCAATTGCGTGTTTGCCTCGTTGTTATGTAAATATGGGATGAAACATAAAGTTGCAACTCCATACAACCCACAAACAAGCGGCCAAGTAGAAGTTTCAAACCGCGAAATCAAAAGCATTTTGGCAAAAATGGTGAATGCAAACCGGACAGATTGGTCCCGCAAGTTAGATGATGCTCTGTGGGCATATCGGACGCGTCCAAAACACCAATTGGGATGTCACCATACCAATTAGTATTTGAAAAATCTTGACATCTCCTAATTGAGCTTCAGCACAAAGCCTTATGGGCGTTGAAGATGCTAAATCCGAACTGGAAAAAGGCTGTGAAAGGGAGAATAAAACAACTCCACGAGTTGGAGGAATTCCGATTAAGAGCATATGAAAGTTCAACACTGTATAAGGAAAAGATGAAGAGGTGGCACGAAGCCAAAATCCTTCAGCGGGAATTTAACGTCGGGAATTTAGTGCTACTCTTCAATTCTTGTTTGAGACTTTTTCCCGATAAATTAAAGTCTATATGGTCAGGACCATTCAAAGTAATCTGTGACTTCACAAATGGTGCAGTTGAAGTTGAAGGAAAAGAAGACCCAGCTTTCAAGGTGAATGGGCACTGTCTGAAGTTATATTTTGGAGAGTGTCATGAGATTTCGGTGCTTGAAGTGGTGTATTTGGAAGATGCTTGAAAGCATTTCCATGTCATGCCACGACGTTAAATAAGGCGCTTTTTGGGAGGAAACCCAAGTGTTAGTTGTTTTGAATAATGTGTGCTAAATGTGCAGATATGGGTGATTCAGCGACACCAGGACCAACTTGGTGAGCCGCCTAGTGGATTTGGCGATCGTGACTTCGCTCGCTTTCTTGGCATAAAAATGAGCAGAGCTTATCGAATATTTGGCGACAGAACCAAGCTACTCGGCGAGTCATCGATGCTGTTCGGCACACCCGATCTGGATCACCTTTTGGGTCTTAACTGGAGAGGTCACATCCTGGATATTTAGGCGGACTGCGTGCAATTAGGCGGTTCGCTGAAGTGTTCAATGATCTTCCCTTTCCTTCGCCGACTGGCCAATAGTGAAGAGTCCTCTTAACCCTATTCGTGTCATTTAGTGTTATATATTTTTCTACTTTCTTTCGTGCTCGTTCATGTTTACATTGAGGACAATGTTGGTTGCTTTTGGTGGGGTGAGGACTTGTTAAGAGTATCACCTCTAGATGTGTTTGAATTGTTCGTGCATTGCATTTTTTGAGAATTGGTTGTGTCAATACCGATGACTTGAATAGTGCTCTTCATTGAACTAAATGAATGTGCGGCTACTATGAGGCAAACGAAATTACATAGGCATTATGTGAACTTTGAGCATCTTGTTGTGACTAGCCAGTTGTCGATGAAGTCTTTTGTGATGAACATTGCACGCTAGCTAGAAAGTGTGGAGTTTTGTTTGATGATTGTATCAATGCCTTGTGTGGTGAGGTTGTCTTGAACATTGTGCTTGATGACACCTAGAATTTTCCCCGTTGGTCCGATTGATTGGGTTTCAGCAAACAATTGAAATGATCTTAGGTAAGAATTTTGAAGAGTGAGCCAACTTGACAATATACCTCTTTGTGGCCAACCTTGTGAGCTGTGTGAACCTTGCTTGGCACCTTTTGAGCCTATCCTTTGCTTGGAAGATACTTGAACAACTTTGACCTCTTTATACATCACCCATAACCTTCATGAAGTTTGGTTTGTTTTAATAGCCAACTTAGGCCAAAAGCGTAAGTTGGGGTTGTGGTGAAAGAGAAGGAAAGTCAACAAGTGATTTTTTTTTTACCCCTTTGTGATGAATTGTTTTGAAAAAAGTTAGAACCCCTCCATGTAAAAAAAAAACAAAAAGAGAAAGAGAAAAAAAGAGAAAAAGAAGAAAGGAAAGAAAAAGACTGAAAAAGAGAAAAAGTTGTGAAATAAAGTTGTGCAAATAACAAAAGAAATGGGGTATCCAGTGAATCATGTCTAGTTGAATAATGGGGTGGATTATGATCATGTTTGAATAAGAAAGAGAAGGAGAAAATGATTTTCAGGTCACACTTCATGAAGGTAGAAGCTACTAAAACCTAAATGACCATACCTTGACACTCAGCTTCGTTACAAGCCTTAAAAAGAGTTTTGTGATCTTGAGTGAGCTGAAACAAATATTGATTGAAAAATAAGGGCAAACCTATTTATGGAGTCATACATGTGTTCATCTTTGTGAGTGTGAGAGTTGTATGTGATTCCGGAACATTAACTTGCTGGTAAATTTTGTGCGAATAGGGAATCATCTTTGCTGAGAGGGCATTTGAATACCTTTGTTGAGCTTGAACTTGCATTTGAAGCAAGCATTGTGAGCTTGAGTACACTTGATAATGGTGAATCACAATTTGAAACTTGGAGAGCAATATTGATCATTGTATGAGTAGTTCGAACCTTGTTGTGTACATTTATGTTGAGTCTTATGCAACACTGTTTGTATACATCCTTGTTGAACCTGTTGATCTTGAGTTTTACTTGAGGACAAGCAAAAGTTTAAGTTGGGGGTGTTGATGAGTTCGAGATTTTGACTCATTTAGGGCTTTGTTTTGATACTATAAGTGTCCTCAAATGCCTAATTTGTGCTCTAAACTGATGTTAAGGTATTGATTTGCAGCATTAAAGGCTAAGGAGAAAGTAGAGGACACTGCTGACAAAAAGGAACAAACAAGCTGAAGAAGTAAAGAAAAGCGATCCTGGTGATCGCCAAGACCACTCGGCGAACCGCCGAGTGGCTCTTTACCCCGCCCAAAGTTACAGTATGCCACTTCTGGGTAAAGAAAAATTGGGTGAACAACATTCCCCATTGGTGAATCGCCAATCGGATCAGCGATGAGAGGTTAGATCGCTGAAATTTATAGAACTTTTAGTGAGGCTGCGAGCAGAAAGGCGATCTAAAGGAGCAAAGAGCACATTGCAAAACCGATTGGCGACCCCGGCTGAGATCGCTGAAAGTTACATCATGAAATGGCTGAGAATTTGAGCGTAGACGGTGATGGACAGTAGCATTAGGTGATTCGCCAAATGGTTGGCGAAGCACGACTTAATCCATTGATTTACCACAAAGGCCAAATTTTGAAAGAGTATAAATTTAATTTTTAAAAAGAGAAAAGGCATCCAAACATTGTGAAAATTCAGGTTTAGAACGTAAACACTGTTCTTGTTGATTTTTGAAGCAATTTTCAAGTAGATTTCGATTTGGGTTTTGTAATTAAAGTAAAATTTCCTCATTTTAAGGTTTTGAAAATCATACCGAGCTATGGAGCATGTAATAGGTATTGAATTTTTACTTTTTATGATGAATAGCTAAAATCCCATTCTTGGGAGTTTGACCATGTGATTAATTGCTTAATTTAGCTGATGGGTGTTAGAAATTATTGAATGTATTGCTAATTTGAAGTGGGTCTAATTTAGTGTTGGTGTTAAATTGTTGTGTTGGGGTGTTTAACCCAATGTTGTTTAGTGTTTTATGCTTTCTTGAGAGAGAGGTATAAAACTGAGGCTCTAAATTAGCATTTGTGGTGATTGGGTTATTGTGGGTTTAGCTCGAGAGAGTGAATTCTAAGCCCTTCTCTGCCTATCTAGCTCGAAAGAGTAGATGAAGTGAGATTGTGGGCTGGTTTTAGTGTTTTGCCTATTGAGGTTCGAGAGAACTGACATGAATCGTGTCAGTTAATCGAGAGAAAGCTTTCTCATCTAAAGTTCATTCTACCCATGATGAGTTAGTAACTTTCAGAAATTAACTAGCACCCATTTAGCATAATTTGGTAGTTAATCGGTCAATCTCCTAATTAAGTATCCCTTAATCATTTGATTACCCCTGTCACTCATTATTGTGTGGTTGTTGATTGATATTGAAATCCCCCACCTAACATTTATGTCACCTTTTTGACTTATTTAAGTAATTTCGATAATTTTTATTCCTACAACCGATTGAATCACATTTACTACTTCATAATTGAATTCTAACTCATACTATTCCCTGTGGAATTGACCCGAACTCTTTGTTGTGTTTTATACTAATTAATGATCGTCCACACCTAGAATCGGATGAGGTGTATTTTAGATGTTAATTAGTGTAGGCTCGAGGGGTGACAAACTTGGTATTAGAGCACGGTATTCAAGTGTCCTAGGGTGTCTATGAAGCCGTGTCGGTAGAGTCATTTTTATCGGTGTTAAGCACGCCACATCTATAATTTAGAGGCTACGAAATTTAGGAAATATTTCACTCTCTTCTTATTCCTTTTCATGCGATAGAGTTCAACTCTATGAAAGTTTCCTCTAATTCGTGCTTAAACGTGTCTTTTAAGATCATGCCTCCACAAAGATCTGTCTGAGGACGTCTTTCTTGGAGGAATGTGAATCCTCAGGGTCAAGAAATTCCCAATGCACCAGAAGTGCAACCCCATCAAGGAGATGTCACAAATTCTGAATTCAGGAATGTTATCGAGATGTTGACTAAGCTCGTGGCAAATCATGCGGGTTAATGAAGAGTAGATCGTCAGAATGTGGCTGATACATCCAGAATCTGTGAGTTTCTGAGGATGAATCCCCTAAAGTTCTCAGGGTCAAAGGTCACTAAGGATCCGAAGAACTTTGTGAAAGAACTTCAAAAAGTTTTTAAAGTTATGCGTGTTGCCGATGCAAAGCATGTGGAGTTAGCTTTATATAATCTTAAAGGTATTGCTAGAATATGTCATGATCAATAGAAGAAGAGCAGGGCAGATGGGGCACCACCTTTGAGTTGGATTGTGTTTGAAGAGTCTTTCTTGAGGCACTTCTTTCCCTGCTAGCTAAGGAAAACAAAGGTAAGAGAATTTTTGGATATGAAGCTGGAATATATGAGTGTGCAAGAGTACAACATCAAGTTCACTCAACTACCTTGCTATGCTTTAGAGATGGTGGCGGATATGAGGAGCAGAATGACTTTGTCTATGTTTGGGCTATCTCGCTTGTCAAATAAGGAAGGTAAGATAGATATGTTGATAGGAGACATGGACATAGCGAGGCTCATAATCCATGTGCAACAAGTTGAGGAAGATAAGTGGAAAGACAAGGAAGAGTTAAAAATAAGAGGGCTAAGACATCAAATCATGATTCTGACCAGCAGAAGACCAGGAATGTGAATCGGTCATCCTTTCAGCAAAGATCACCTGGACGTGCTCCATCGTCAGCTAATGCGCCTGCACCAAAGAACATAAATGATTTTAGGAACAAGAACTCCCAGAATTTCAGAGCTTGGCCTACTTAGTCTCATGGTAGTGTGGCACAAGGGACTACTTGGACCCAACATTTACCAAGTGTGGTAGGAACCACCCAAAAATGTGTCATGATGGATCAAATGTCTACTTAAAGTGTGGTTAGAGGGGTCACGTTATGAGAGAGTTCCCTAAGAACAAGTAAGGTAATGGGGGTAACAGAGCCCAATCTTCTTTAGCGGCTCCGGCAGACAGAGATGCTTCGAGAAAAGCTACTTCAGGGACAGGAAGAGGAGCAAACCATCTGTTTAAAAGATTGAAGAAGTGCATAACTGGCCCAGACCCACCTCTCCAACCGATATAAGGAGTTTCTTAGGGTTGCCTGGTTACTACAAAAGATTTGTCGAGGGGTTTTCATCTATTTCATCCCTCTTGACTAAGTTGACTCAGAAAATGACTAAGTTTTAATGGTCTGAAGCTTGTGAGGAAAGCTTTCAGGAATTGAAACTTGGTTGACTACTGCTCCAGTGTTGACCCTACCAGAGGGTACAAAAGGCTTTGTTGTTTAATTTGATGCGTCCAGAGTTGGACTTGGTTGTGTATTGATGCAGAATGGTAAGGTTATAGCTTATGCCTCTAGACAACTTAAGATTCAAGAAAAGAATTACACGACTCATGATCTCGAGTTGGTAGCAGTAGTGTTTGCTCTCAAAATATGGCGTTACTATCTATATGGTGTTCATGTGGATGTGTTCACCTACCACAAGAGTCTTCAGTCAGAAGGAGCTTAATTTCAAACAAATGAGGTGGTTGGAGTTGCTGAAGGATTATGACATGAGTATCCTATATCACCCAAGTAAGGCTAATGTTGTTGTTGATGCTTTGAGCAGGTTTTCCATGGGGAGTATTGCTCATGTGTAGGAAGACAAGAAAGAGTTAGCCAAAGAAGTTCGTCGACTTGCCCGTTTGGGAGTCCGTCTGTTAGATTCATGTGAAGGTGGAGTTGTGGTGATGAATGGGGCTGAATCATCACTAGTGTCTGAAGTGAAGGAGAAACAAGATAAAACTTTCTTTTACTTGAACTAAAGACAAATGTTCATAAGCAAAAGGTTATGGCTTTTGAACAGAGGGGAGATGGTGTATTGAGATACCAAAGAAGATTGTGTGTACCAAAGGTGGATGAGCTCCAAGAGAAGATCATGGCAGAAGCTCATAGTTCTAGATACTCGATCTATCCTAGTCCCATAAAGATGTACCATGAGTTAAGAGAAGTCTATTGGTGGAGTAGTAGGAAGAGGTGCATTGCAGAGTTCGTTCTTAAGTGCTCGAATTTCCAACAAGTCAAAGTAGAACACCAAATGTCCGGTGGTGTGGCTCAAAACACATCTCTTCCCAGAATGAAAGTCGGAGATGATTTGAGTGATTATAGATTAGATGACGAAATCAACTCATTTTCTTACCGATAAAGATTACAAATTTAGTAGAAGATTATGCCAAGTTATACATTCAAGAGATAGTCAAACTTAATGGAGTTCTTGTGTCTATCATTTCAGATAGGGGTGCACAATTCACCACTCATTTTTGGAAGTCTTTCCAGAAAGGTTTGGGTTTGAAGGTAAATCTGAGTACTGCTTTTCATCCTTAGACGAATGGCCAAGCAGAGCGCACAATTCAGACCCTAGAGGATATATTGAGATGACCACTTGCCTCTCATAGAGTTTGCATATAATAATAGTTATCACTCTAGTATTCAAATGGCTCCTTATGACGCTCTTTATGGGCAAAGATGTAGATCGCCTATTGGTTGGTTTGAGGTTGGTGAAGCTGAGTTGATAGGGCTTGACTTGGTTCACCAAGCCATGAAGAAAGTGAAGATTATACAGGAAAGGCTGAAAACAACGCAAAGTCATCAGAAATCCTGTATCGATGTTAGAAGGAGAGACTTAGAATTTGAGGTTTATGATTGGGTCTACGTGAAGGTTTCCCCATGAAGGGTGTTATGAGATTTGGCAATAAAGGGAAACTCATTCCCGGTACATTGGTCCTTATGATATCTTAGAGAGTTGGCAACGTAGCTTATGAGTTGGATCTACCTTCAGAATTAGCAGCAGTTCATCCGATGTTTCACAAATCCATGCTAAAGAAGTTTTTGGGCGACGCTTCACTTATTATACCTACTGAGAATATTGGTATCAAGGACAACTTATCTTATGAGGATATGCTCGTTTAGATTCTTGATCGTCAGGTTCGGAAATTGAGAACCAAAGAAGTTGCATCAGTCAAGGTATTATGGAGGAATCAATTTGATGAGGAAGATACTTGGGAGGCTGAGGAGGGTATAAAGAAAAGGTACCCTCACCTCTTTCCTTCCTGATCAATTCTAGACCAAGGTACTAACTCTTTGTGAAGTACTCTTTAAGTTAATATGTTGAGATTATGCTAATAGCATCTTGTGTGCCTGAGTTGGGTTGTTAGATGCTTCCCCTCTAGTCTACTTAATTTGATCTCAATTGAGGTCGAATGTTTCAAAGGGGGAGATATTGTAACACCTCAATTTTCGAAGAGAACTAAAGAGAGGTTTGTGCAAGACACCATTAGTTTTTAGCTTTGGGTCAACTTCAAACGACAATATATTTTAGCACATAAAGAATTAGGTAACCCATGGCCTATTAAATTGAATATCTTTGAGTCCTCTTTCCAACGCCCCTAAGTTTGCTTAATTTTGAGTTAGGAGTAAAAAGTTATGCCTATTTGAGTAAAGCCTCTCTATTTAAGGTATTTCATTCGTTTTAGAAAAGGGTATTTAGGTCTTTTCATTTTTCCCACTACGCCTAAATCATTTTTTCACCCCAAATAAGGGTCTAATCATATTTAGATCGCTTATTCATGTTCCTAAACACTTAGAATATTAGAGCGAGGTTTAAAGAGGAGAAAATGGTCGGGTTTCAAGCGTTCTTTCAAGAACTGACAATTTCGCCAAGAACATTGTTCTTTCCAGGCATGTAAGGCTTCTCACAGTGATGGAGTTTTTCTTTCTCATACCATACATCTGATTTATCCATGAAATCATTATATTCGAGTAGTTCTTGAGTAGTTCCTGATTTTCGTCCAATTCTTGAACAACATAGGTTGTGAATTCTTGTGTGTTGTGAATATGTAGTAAGAGTTGTGTTTCCCAAAGGGATTGTGTTAAATTTTTCATGTATTCGTGTTGTATTTGAGAATCGAGAAGAGTTTAGGAGAATTTCCTCCATTCTATACGAGTTAGGACCCCAAATTGAGTATAAAAATTCGTCATATTTTTTAGTATGTGGTGCGGTGGCGCGCCACCAAGGTGCCAACAACTTTGGTCTGTAGTTTGGGGCCTAGCTCCTAGCGCTAGCAGTACGCCTCAAACCACAGCCAGTAGTTTGGCGCCTAGAGCCCCGCACCATGAGTCACCTAGCCTTTTTCCTTTTGTGCTTCGTTCCATACGTATTTCTTTGAGTCGTGACTACGTTCTCTCCATTGTATTAACTTTCATAAACTCCATTCATCTTTGAGAATTCCTACATGTTCAATCACATATCTTAATTTACATTCCGAGTTAAAGTGAGTTTAAGAGGAAAGTTCAAGAGGTCTTTTTTAGTCATTTTGAGGATTTTTTTGTAGTCAACTATAGTTTTCAACTAAGTTTTGAGGAAGTAAATATGAGAAATTAGAAGAGTTGTATTCATGTTTGAGAAATGATATAAGAGAACTAAGTATTCCCAAAAGTAATACGTTTACATTTAAAAGAGAGAAACTTTAATTTCTAAATGAGTTTATGAGTTCAAATACGTTTCAGAGTATTACCTCTTTTAAGAAGATCTTTTGAGTAATTATCTAGAACTGAGAAAAAGAATGTTTCAACATTGAGCATGAGTATGTATATCTATTGGGAGTAGTATTTAGTGTCGATATGGCGATGAGTTCAGACAACTCACATTCCGCATAAACCATATAGCTAACATGGGTAAAGGATAATACTTTTTAGACGACTCCTTATTGATTTTAAGCATAGCTTAGTGGATCCACCTAGTTGAGGTGTTCTATACCCAGGCAAGGTATAAGACAGTTCTGGCAGTATGGGCGAGACGTTGTATCATCACATAGCTCATAGTGATGGTTGTCGGTTAGAGAATCTCTCAATCAAGAGTAAAGAGTATCTTTTTTTTGTGTTTTATACACCATTGAGTTTATATCTTCTATTTTATAATGTTTAAACATTGCATCTATTAGTATTATTTTTGTACTGGAGTTGAGTCGAGGTAAGTTTGTCTTCCAACCTTAGTATTTCAATTGTCTATACTTTAGTTTCCCCCTTACATGCTCGTATATTTAATGTATTCACGTCATTTGACCTGCATCTTTTTATGATGCAGATACAAGTGTTCAGGGTCATCAACAGGTGCTTCGTTGATACCATTTGCACTCCAACTAGCTTTGGTGAGCCTCCTTACTTTTCGAAAGGCTTCAAACTTATTTCCTGCTTTCGTTAAGTTGTCGTGGGTTTTGTCCCAACATCTATCTCAGTATTAGAGGCTTCATAGATAGTTAGACGTTGAAGAGTCTCTTTATTTTCCGCTTCTTATTAAAATATTTTTGAGATTTTGAGATAGTTGATGTTAACTTAAAAAGTATTTTCGGATGTTCATTTAAGTTGAGTATTGAATTATACTTTAAAGTTTAATTAGGCATTTGCAGTTCCTATTTTGATTGACTAAGTCTTATGCTAAGTAATTAGCCAGGTCAAGATTCGCTTGGGGACCTACAATAGTTCTCAAGTGCCGGTCACGTCTAGGGTGTAGGCTCAGGGAATGACATATGTATTACTGCACTCATTGTTTTGCCAATGATTTACAATTGGGAAAAGAAATAAAATAACAATTATCAGTAAAAGGTAATATCAATGTTTGCTATATCATTGTTAACGCATGTTAGTTAATTTTTTTTGCTTAACTTAATTTTTTTTGTGTATATAACTATTGAATGGCAATATTCTGAAGGTTTGATGGTGAATTTTGATGTATTGTAATTTTTATTGAGAATAAGATAATGTATTCAAGTTCCATCATATCAAGTAGGTAAGACGATGGATTCATGTCTAATCACACCGAGAGGGTAAGACATCTAGTTTGAGTCTTGGTGCACCGTGATGAAATTAAAGATGTTGGGTTCAAGTTTCATCGATTAATGGTCTAACATGCCTTTATATGGATAAGATGTTGTGTTTGAGTCTCAATGAACCATATTGATGATATAATGATGACTAATGCAAAACAATGTGTTTTTATTGAAAAGTAGTTATGAACCCTATTCAATTGAAACCGCTTCATTCCCTAAAGTGAATGTGGTAGTAGTGCATGATATGTCTAAAGAAGATAAGTGATTGAATAATGCATATAAACATGGAATGAGGTACTAAAACTATCATAAGATGATATGCTTAGGTGATGTGTTCCACTCATGAAGAATGAGAACTTTCGATGAATGCTATAGATATAGATACATTCCCTTGTGTGAATGTGGTAGCCGTGCATAATATGTCTGAAAGAAGACAAGTGATTGAATAATGCACATAAACATTAAATGAGGTACTAAAACTATCATAAGATGATATGCTGCAATGATTGTGTTCCATTCATAAAGAATGAGAATTTTTGTTAATTGTTAAAAATATACATACAGATCCATTCTCTGAAGTGAATGAGGTGTATGCCCACCATGCTAGGCGTGGAAAAAGTCTCGACCATTGGTAGTGGACGTGGTATCAATAAGAATGTCTCTAGGGAGATATGTTTTGTCGAAAAATTCTCTACTTTATCTTTTGATTTGTATTTGACAAGAATTAGTGCAATTGAGGCACATTCTATTCTAAATCAGATGTTTACGAATTTCAATATTTTCATACTTTGGCATGATCGACTGGGACATCATGGGTCTATAATGATGAGGCGAATTATAGAAAATTACAATTGGCATCTACTAAAGAACCTAAAATTTCTTTTAAATAGTAGTTTTCTGTACATCTTGTTATCAACACAGGTTAATTGTGAGACCATCATCAACAAATGTTGAGATTCAGTTCCCTGTGTTCTTGGAATGTATATATGAAAAAAATTGTGGACCTATTCACTCACCTAAAGGGTTGTTTAGATACTTCATGGTCCTAATAGATGCTTCTTGTAGATGGTCTCATGTGTGCCTGTTGTCATCTAGCAACTTGGCATTTGCAAAATGATCGACACAAATAATACTATTATTCTCATAGTTTTTTGATAATTAGATTAATCCATTCAGTGATGGGATCAAGACTCACCTCTAGAAGAGGTAGAGTAATTGAGAAGAAAAAAAATCTTAAATTTACTCTCAAAGTAATAAAATAGAAATTTGCTCATATAATAGTAAATTAGAAATTTACTAAAGCAAAATGCGCATGTCAAAGTAAACTTGGAGTTTACTAGTAATAATAATTTTATTAGTAGGCATGAATGATTTGACTATCTCAAAGATGTGCATACTGAGTAATAGTCATACATTGAAGAACTAGAAGATTCTTCAAGAATTCTTTATGTTGTTTGTTCTCGTCATAAGTTGACTGGAACTAATGTTCGGACTAAATTCCTAAATTCTAAAAAAATAAAAGGTGAATATGGGCCCATTCACCTATCATGTGATATGATAAAGAGATGCATCTATAAGATAATCACATGTGCATTTGTTGTCAACTTACAGTTTGACATTCGCAAAATTGTTTGTGCAAGATAATTGAGTTAAGAGCACAATTTTCATAATATGTAATCAAGACAATTTATCTTGATAATTATTCAAGATGATGTGATATTAAATGTCTCAGATAAATAGTGGAATTATTGCTTACGAAAACAAAGCTTCATGGGTCTGAAATATAATATATTCCTTACAAAAGTAATCGAATGCATCAAACCAATAAATTATAATCAATTTTTCTCTTAGTTAGTTCATGGTCGGGGCCCAAATATTTTTCATTTGATTATTTTGATGTGTAGTATATGATTAAATGAAAATAGATTGGTATATATGTTAGTTTGTGTAACACAAGGGGGAGATAATAAGCCACTAAAAGTTGCAAATGCTCCTATTGAATGTTCCTCAGCGACCGAGTCTACAACATGCATGAAGCATGATAGACTAATCGATTCTAAATAAATAATCGTTGAAAAAAGGGGAAAGATCAAATAATCAACAATGATCATAATAAGGAGGCAATATGTTCTTGAAGAGCTTATGATATACCACTTCATGAAGCCTCATAAGAGGCGTACGTACCTGAAAATAATGAAGTGATGAGATCTCAATAAGTTATGTGTCAAGACCCAGGGGTACCCCCTAGATGCAACATGGTGTACTTGACCCCAAAGGGGTCTCGTACAAGCCTTAAGCATACATAAACATAGGAAATAGAAATGATGCGGAATTTAAAATTTTACAATCGAAGTCTTTTTCATAAAATTAAAAACGAAGTCTAGACATTGTCTCATTAACCATCTACTACAATAGAATGTCAATAGGGTCACAACCCTTTACAATCAAAAGTCTCAAAAGTAGTCTATAAGTAAAACAACTAGAAGTGAATGACATCTTGTCCTCAAACCACGAGGACTCACCACAACTCTTGGAGATAAGCAATCCAAGCCTTTGTCAAGAAAGGTAGTACACTTCACCTAGCCGGAACCTACACTTTTCAAAAAAGTAGAAGAAATAGGGGTTAGCACAAATATGTACTAAGTATGGAAGCATGCATAAAAATCCTTGAAATATGATAAAAAGGACATTTTGGTTGAAAAGTATGCATTTGCCAAGTTTGAGAATCTCCATGTACTTTTAATATAAAACACAAGTCATACGCACATTTATCATGTAAGAACATTGTAACATAATAGAACCATCTTTTTAGTAAACTTAAGTTGTAATTGTGAAATGTATGATTGGCATCCCATAATACCAACCACACTAAGTACTCCTTTGAAGCCACCCTAGTTATACATAACATACATAGACCTCATCATAGTCAATACTCATAGACAAGGAAATAGTCATGTATGTTAACTTGAACATAAGGAAAGTTATCCATAACAAAAATTCATTCAACATACATGCATATCTTATCATAGCATAAGAAACCATACCATAACCCCTTTCAAAGTCTACTTGTGTAATGTAGAAGTGAAGTCCCATACCCGCACTCCTACTAAGTAAAGCTCATCAAGAAGTCATAAGTATAGTTCATGTCATATTCATTATCTTTTCATGTAGGGAAAATTAGCCATAACCGACATAGACCATGTGAGCTACATGGAATTCGGTGTCGTGTAAACCCATACCGAAATAAGGTGTCCTACTTGCCTAAGGTAGAACTAAATGTATTAGATTTTAGGTGGATCCACTAGCTAAAGACCTATGTGGGCACATAGTTATGGGATAGGGAGATTGCTTCTAGAAACACGACCTACTGTATTGGCGGAGGAGCTTCTATCTCATGAGAATAATTTAGATGACCCGGCCTATTGTATTGACGGGAGGGCCTCTACCTCATTTTCCATATCCACTCGGTGCTAAGCATTATTTTCCAAATTATACATAATTAGTCTTGAATTGAATTTACATGTGTGAAGGAATATCTTGCCCTTCATTCAATGCAACTCATAAAATAGCTCATAGATTCAATTAGGTGAGAATGGACTTTCAACCGTAGAATCGTCATTAACATGTGAGTAAACCTTTCACATCATGTTCGTAGTATTTCATGAGAATAGCCTTTCAATCAACACAACAACATTATCATCATCCTAGACAATTCAAACATAGTCATGTGTAAGGGTAAATGGAGAATGATCTTTCAACAATACAACAATTTACACAATAGTCATAGGATCTTCACTTTCTAAGTGAATCATAAGTTCATACACAACTTTCATCAACATGTACAAACCGTCATAATTTACCCTTCAAGGGTCATGAACCATGTCTCACAATAACACCTAGCAATACTACATTAGGCATGGATAAAACAAGATTCAATAACTAAAATACCATAGACACAATTTATAGTATTCATCTTGCATCAATACCATCACAATTCATGAAATTGGGGGTCATGGGGAAATTCATGGGTTCATGGGGGACTTTATTGTAAAATCACCATAAAACAACAATTCAATGATAATGTAAGACAATTAACTCATTGAAATCATTTTTAGGAAGAACCCATGACTAGATTGAAAAACCCTAGGTTTTGGGTAAAATCTACTAATTGAAATAGAGACTTTAAGGGCTTCATGGAAGAAAGCTTTCCATGTATCAAGACTCCCATTCCTTGATTGAGGATTTCCCCACGAATTTGAGTAAGGAAGATGAGTTCTTGAGCCCCAGTCTTCAAGTTCTTGTTCATCTTCAATGGAGGATTTCTAGTGAGAGAAATATTGTGAGGGTGAGGATTTGGGAATTTGATTTGGGGGTTTGGGTATAATGACTTAGTTTTAGGGAAATTGACTTAAAATCAACTTATATAGTACCCCCAAGAATCCCCAAAATAACCCCACTTTAATTGGACTAAAGAGTAAATGACCTAATTGACCGTCATTTAAGTTCCCCCCGTCAGGCTTCACGAGCCCCTTCACGAGTCGTAATGAGGACCACGATCCGTGGTCCCCCTCGTGAAGTTTGGGGAAGTAGCTTCACAAATATGGCATGAGGCTTGCAAGCCCAAGGCCTTACCATGAGGGGATCTACGAGCCATAGTCAAGACCACGAGCCGTGGTCCCTCTCGTGGTCCTTGAGGCAGTAGCCTTGCCACTTGGTGGCCCTTAGCTCAATGCCTAAGGCATCTTTACGAAGGGCTCCATGAGTCGTGGTCCCTCTCGTGAAGTTGAGGCAGTAGCTAGGCAATCGGGTGGCAACTTTTGCATGTCCAAGGCAAGACCATGAGCTGCCTTCACGAGCCGTGGTGTGGACCACGACCCGTCGTCCCACTCGTGAAGGTGGGGCAGTAGCCCCAAGCTAGGAGCAAGCCTTGGCCTTCAGCTTTGGCTTGACCACTTTGACTTGGCACTTACCCCTTTGGCCTTGACTCTTATAACCCACATTTTTTAGGTTTACCCTCACGTTTAGGCTATAGTATACCCTATCATTTTCTGGAGTGTTACATTATCTCCCCCTTGGGAACATTCATCCTCGAATGACGATTTAGACACCTTACGGAAATTAAAGATTGAAGACTAGCAGTCCATCATGCATGAAACATAAAAACAAAAATGCACAATTCATAGGAG
The DNA here is from genome assembly GCF_000226075.1 of Solanum tuberosum. Taxonomy (NCBI): domain Eukaryota; kingdom Viridiplantae; phylum Streptophyta; class Magnoliopsida; order Solanales; family Solanaceae; genus Solanum; species Solanum tuberosum. Next base: position 274,157 of record NW_006239324.1, on the reverse strand, counting down.
GAAACATCAACTCCATTTTCCAGACATAAACAATGCAACACAAGGAAGTAGGAACTACATCCACAACCCATTATGCACAAAACTCATCATTTCACATAATCATAGGAGGAACTACCTTCTCCAACTCAAAGAAAAGCTCAACACAACAATATGGGAGCCAATATGCCATTTCATCAAAAGCTTAACTAAGCATGTTCATCATAAACACAACTAAGCATATTTATCAAATCATCTCATGAAGTCAAATGTGCAATCATCATACTAAAATGCAAATCAACATGAGGAACATATAAATCATAAAAACTCAATTTATGCCAAATATGAATTCTCACAAGAACATGCATATCATAAGGAAATCATAAAGAACACTCATAGCACATATGACTTCCAAAACACCAAACTCAAGAAAAACTACTTACCTAAAGTTTGGATAGGAGTAGAAGGAAAAAGATGAGGATAGCGGGACTTCATATCGGCCTCGGCCTCCCATGTAGCACCCTCAACTAAGCGATTTCTCCATAAAACCTTAACGGAAGCTAATTCTTTGTTTCTCAACCTCTTAACTTGCCGGTTTAGAATCTCAATCGGAATCTCTTCATAGGAAAGGCTCTCATCAACTCCCAAACCCTCTAAAGGAATAATAGTTACTAGCTCACCAATGCACTTCTTGAGCATAGAAACATGAAATACCGGGTGAACCGGAGCCAATTCATTTGGCAAGTCTAATTCATAGGCAACTTTCCCAATATGCTTCAAGATTTTATATGGACCCACAAACCGGGGACTAAGTTTCCCCTTCTTGCCAAACCTCATCACACCCTTCATGGGTGAGATTTTCAAATAGACCCAATCATTGACTTCAAATGCTAGATCCCTTTTTCTAACATCGGCATAAGACCTTTGCCGACTTTGGGCCACTTTCAACCTCTCTCTAATGAGTCGAAGTACTTTTTTAATGGCCTCATAAACTAGTTCGGGACCAATTAGAGCAATTTCACCTACTTCAAACCAACCAACTGGAGGTCTACATCTCCTACCGTATAGTGCTTCAAAAGGAGCCATGGCAATACTTAAGTGGTAACTATTGTTATAGGCAAATTCTATCAACGGTAGATGGTCATCCCAATTACCTTTAAAATCTATGACACACGCCCTCAACATATCCTCTACGGTTTGAATGGTGCATTCCGCTTAACCATCTGTTTGAAGGTGAAAGGCCGTGCTAAGCTTGACCTCAGTACCAAGCCCCTTTTGGAATGCCTTCCAAAAGTGTGAATTAAATTTAGTACCCCGATCCGATATAATAGATAGAGGAACCCCAATGCAACTTCACTATCTCCTTGATGTACAATTTGGCATAGTCTTCTACCGAAAATGAAACCTTGACGAAAATAAAGTGGGTGGACTTTTTCATTCTATCAACAATGACCCAAATAGAATCATGTTTCCTTCGAGTACGAGGCAACCCTACAATAAAATCCATACTCACATCCTCCCACTTCCAAGTGGGAATATCTATTTCTTGGGACAAGCCTCTCAATCTTAAGTGTTCGGCCTTAACTTATTGACAATTCGGACATTTGGCTACAAAACCCGCTATATCCTTCTTCATACCATTCCACCAATAGACTTCCCGTAGGTCACGGTACATCTTGGTGTCTCCCTGATAAATAGAATATCGTGAACCATGAGTTTCATCTAAATTTTGTTCTCCCAAGCCATCAACACACTACAACATTTTAGGCCTACAACCACCCTAGAAAAGTGTGGCCTAAACTATGAAAAAGTGTGGCCTTTGTTAAAAGGCCACACTTTTTGACTTTAAGCCACACTTTTCCAGGGGTGGCCGAAAGGAGCGTAACCTTAGAGTTTAGGCGACACTTTTTAAGTGTTGCCTTATCAGCTACACTTAAAAGCGTAGCCTAAAAGGCAAAAAGGCCACGCTTTGCAGCTCTGCTTAAAAAGTGTTGCCTTAACAACTACACTTTCAAGGGTAGCCTAAAAGGCAAAAGGCCACGCTTTGCAGCTACGCTTAAAAGTGTTGCCTTATCAGCTACACTTTCAAGCGTGGCCTTTGCTTCCATATTGCCCACAATTATTAAGTGTTGCCTTTTCTATCTTATGTATGACAACACTTTGAAGTGTAGTCCTTGCTCATGTGCATACCACAATATACAGTCCTATGGCTTCACTTTTAAATGTGGTAATATTATTTTGGCTATAAAATATTTATATGCCACAATTTCTAATTAAAAGCACCAATATTGTTTTGCAATAAATAATCTCAAGCACTAAATTAGATAATAAGTAATTCAAATTTATAGATTTGCCATAAACTTCAAAAGATATATAGTATGTCTTGTGTACATACACATACTTATAAATCCATATTCTAAATATGTGTACACAATAGTTCAAAAAGTACTTTTACAAAAGTTTAATATATTCTAGCAATGAATATATTTCACAAAATCAATATAATGTATTCAAACTTTTGCAATAGTTCAAAAACTCTTCATCATCCACTTCAATGGGATCAAATTGACTTGCGGAGACCATTCAAATTTGATCACCTCCATTTCCCTACACAAATCAGATTGCAGCAGTTATAGAAGAGGCAACAAGTTCCAGATTGCAGCAGTTATAAAGAACAACAAATCTGCAGATTGCAAATTCCAGATTCCAGATTCCTGCAGTTCATTGAAAGATACTTCTATGCAAGTTGAACATTCATTTTACATATTATATATATGTAAATTATTGCAGTAAAGGTACTAAAACTTGAAAAAAAAGGGTGCTTCGAAAAGCTTTTTGGCTGAATGTGAAGCCTTGAGGAACATAAGGCACCGGAACCTGGTGAAGATCTCAACAATTTGCTCAAGTGTTGATTTTGATGGCAATGATTTCAAAGCTCTCATTTATCCATTTATGGAAAATGGGAGCCTAGACGAGTGGTTACAGCCGAAGGAGGGACAGATGTTGCAGAAGAGATTGAGCATCTTACACAGATTAAACATTACAATAGATGTGGCTTCAACATTGCATTATCTTCACAGTCAATGCCATACATCTATAGTTTACTATGATCTTAAGCCAAACAATGTTCTATTGGACAATGATCTGACTGCTCTTGTTAGCGACTTTGGCAAAGTTCATGTCTGACTCGGGTCAAAATGCCGATGTAAATCAATTCAGCACAAGTGGGATCATAGGCACAGTAGATTATGCTACTCCAGGTAAATATTATAGTGGGGATCTTACTTTAAATATTGTCTGAACTCTAAAATCCATTTTTTTCTCCATAAGACCATAACATATTAACAATTTAAGCAATTACATGCCATTGAATTAGCTCAGGCCAATACTTTAACAAAGATGTATTCAGAAACAAACAAATATCATAACTGAGATTCTATTTACATGAAGAAAACTGGACATTTGCAGACAACCAGGCAAACAAAATTGATCAACAATCATTTGCGGCTTATTAGAATACCAAATATCATAACTGAGATTCTCTTTATCTATTTATATGATAAAGAAATAACTGTTTATAGCAAGAGCAAGCAAATTTCAATATGAGAATACCAAATAATCTCATTAGAATGACTCACAAAGAGCAACGTAAACCAGAAATTTAACTTAAAACGGCAAAATAAATTCTAAATGACTGTCACACAACTCATTTTATGCATTATAGCAGGAATTTATCACTCAAAACAATAGAGTCCTATGGGCTTAAACAACCAATTATTAAAACACTTCAAATGGAAAACAAGTAAGGCTTAAATACAAGAATAAACTTTCTTCATTTTAGGTAAACATACACCATTTGAAACAAAATTTAATACCAAAAGGAAGCAGACTTTCCTTCAACGAATCATGAAAATTTGTTGTCAAAGTTCTTCAACGAATCATGAAAATTGCACCTTTAGCCTATCTGTATCTTTTCATAGATTCTCTGACTTAATATTTTAGCATTTTCCTGATGAAAGTAACTAAAGGGCTCTAGGAATGGAAGTAAACAAATAAGTACAAAGTCTAAAGAGTCTGCAAAACCAACTCTCATTATTCACTTGCAATCTGAAAACCTTAAATCAACATGGGAAATTAACATTCAGTTATATAAAACAATAGCCTTGCTTCATGCTCAAATAAGCACTCTGCAAATTGAAATGGTGTTGTTCATGTCTCTTTAGGTTTTCTCCAATTTCCAACTACGTACGCACATGAAACTTGAATAGAACTCACAGACATCAAGAGTAGGGGCGGACTTACGTGAGTGCTATGGGGTTCACTGAACCTTCTCTGGCAGAAAATTACCATATATATAGGGTGGATTTTCAATATTTCTATACATATACTAATTTTGAATCACCTAAATCAAAGAGAAAAGATAGTCGAGTGGTATTGGACTGTGCAACTTTAGCCGTGAATGTTATTCCCAATTTGCAGGTTCGACTATTTATGCACAGAAATTATAGTGACTTAAGCTCACGAGTGCACTGCCCATAACCAAATATATTTAAAATTCTACCATCCCATTACAAAGAGATATGTCTATATCTGTCTCACCACACTATTAATAATCCCCACCCCCCAGGTTATATGATCTTTGGAAATTATTAGTCATCATTATAAAGTTGAAATAAGGCTTCCTTATTCTCACTTTAGTAATGAGGCTAAAAATGATAATCCTATTGACCTTGTGACTCCTATTATCACTACCATGCAAGGATTGCCGGCTGACACAAATCAGCAACCAAATCAGGAGAAGGCAAATAAGATATTATATGAGCAGTTGTAGGTTCAAAAGAAGAAGACTTACAGGCAGAACCACCACACTATGGGAGGACCTGGTTCACCACAAGAGAAGACAGGGCAAGACCAACAATATCAGCCTAAGGCACAGTCATGTAATACACTTAACTCTACTATTTCTACTCATAATAACTATAATAATCTTATTATGCAGGAACAAACCAACATACAAGAAGAACAAGAAAACCATCTTCACAATTTGATACATCAATAAAGGAAATACATCAACAAACAAATATCCAACTCCAAGTCAACCTCAGGCCAAAGAACAGGGGCAGCAAGAGAAATATCCAAAGATACTCTAATGCAGACATGTAAATCAGGATAGTAGTCGCACCAAACAAAGCATGGAAAAAGAGGAAACTCAACCCCAACAACACCAAGACACTCTACTGTAAACAGGTAAGTCTCATAACTATACTTCTGGGCAGTGTGAGAAACTAATCTTAAGTATGTTTTTAAGATACTTAAGATTGAGTTGGAAGAGTTCTACCTGAGTGGATATACCATATTAAACTGCGTTGGCATGTGTACTTGTCTGATATATACATTCTGAAGAATCAGTTTGTAGGGAGTGCAATGTTTTGAGGAGCTAAGCTTACATGATTATTTGTCTATACTTGTTAGTTTGTTAGGCGTACATTTGCAAGAATTAAGATTTTAGAGACTGTAATGTTTTGTGTAGCTGAGCTTACAGAGTTATAGGATTATTTGGCTATACTTGTAAGTATGTTAGACTTTAACACTACGAAGACATAGTTATAGGATTATAGGATTTTATTTGGCTATACTTTTGTGTAGCTGAGCTTACAGAGTTATACTTGTGGCTTCTTCGCATTACTATAGTCTTGAACACTACGGAGCTGAATAGTGTAATTCAAAATTTATAATATTAAGGAAAACAAAGATAGACACTACATCACCAAAATGGATCCATTAACATTAAGTAGCCCATTGTTTTACTATAATACAAAACCGCAAGTCTGCTGAGATGTTATTAAATTAGTACTAATAGCTGAATTAAGAATTACTGCAAATCAGAACAAGAGGTAATAATTGACAACTTCATGTAGAAGGATCTAAAGGCTAGATACAGAAGTTTTACTTACATGTGATAACTGCAATTGCTATCCTTATTAATACCACTGACAACCTGTAAGCATAAACTGACATGAGTACACATAGTGTAATGAGATGATACATATTAGGTTTTAGTACACATGTAGCCTGTAGGAAAAGCTCCAATGCAAACTACTTAGACATCTATAGCATGTATCAGCATTAAGTATCAGATATAGCTCTAATAGAAAGCCCTATCGGCAAATTAATTGCTATCCAGTTATCACAAGTATCAGAAACGGGTCTACATAGCTAAAGATGACCAAATGATATACAAAAATTCTGATCTCCCATTGTTTCTTTGACTGGACCTTTGCTCCTGATATATTGAAGGAGTATCATCCCAGTAGGGAGGAGCTAGTTCACACATATTAGATACATCACGGTATGTTTGGAAGTTCTCTTCAATCTTCTCAAGGTTTACCCCTGTTTACAATAGTATTTTTGCATTCATTTACATATATCTCTAAATAAAATATCTCGTCTGCTCAATATGGCTAGGGCTAACATTGACGTTTAGATTTTTGGCACTTTTTTCCCCTACTTTGGAATTTCAGCTGTAAGAACCCCAAAGTAATCAATTCCTTCTAAACACCTACTAAACACAAAACAAAAATTCAATCAATTGACTGTTTTTAGTACTAGATGATTAGTAGAGAATAAAAAGGAATCTCGGCTGTACGAAATCGGTACTTACGCTCAAAAAAATCGGAATAGGAGAATAAAAAGGAATCTCAGCTCTTCAGTTCTTCAGCTTCCTCTGTTCAGTTCTTCGATCCCTAGTTCTTTAGCTTCAGCTCTTCATCTCTTCGAGAAAATGGGTTCTGGAGAAGAGAATCTTCAGCTCAACTCTTTAGTTCTTCAGCTTCCTCTCTTCCATCTTCAGTTCTGGAGAAAAGCTTGTTCTACAGACAAGGAGTAAAGCGTATGTTCTAGGAAAGAAGAGAGTAAAGTGTATGTTCAGATAGGAAAGAAGAGAAATAGAAAAGTTTTTATTAATGTTTTATTAATTATTTTTTTTGGACAATAAAAATGGGAGGGAGAGTTGAAAATGTTGGTGGGAATATAATTTTTTAGTGAAAAATTTTAGGCCACACTTTTAATGTGTTGTTTTTACAATTATAAAAATAGGACACTTTAAAAGTGTGGCCATATATGTAAATAGTTGTTGCCATTTATTTCATAGTATGACAACGCTTATAAAGTGTAGCCTATACCATTAAAGAGTACGCTTTACAAGTGTTGCCAATATTATCGATGCCAAAAGTTAAAAATTTAGGCTACATTTTAAAAGTGTTTCCAAAAATATTTTAGGCAACACTTTACAAACATTGTTCAGATTTAGTGTGGCCGCAGGCCTAAAATGGTGTAGTGACATCTGGAACACATAATCGGCCTTGGTACCTAAGAACCCCATCTCCCCCTTGGGAGAAAGCCTTAATGGATTTGTTGAGTACCAATTCATTCAAATCCATCAATATGGGATCGAGGCCTTCTTTAGACTTCACATCAACTACAAAGGAAGATTTGGAACCATGATGGACCATGACACCACCATTGGTGGAATCCACTAGTTGGACACCTAACCGGGCCAAACCTATGTACATCACGAACTAACTCCTTCTTCTCATCTTCTACATGGGCCACACTACCCATGGACAATCGACTTAGGGCATCTGCAACTATAATGGCTTTGCCGGGGTGGTAAAGGACACTCGTGTCATAATCCTTCAAAAGATCTAACCACCTCCTTTGTTGGAGATTCAAGTCTTTTTGGCTAAACACATATTGAAGACTCTTGTGATCGGTGAACACATCGACATGCACCCCATATAGATAATGTCTCCATATTTTCAAAGCAAACACTACCGCCGCTAATTCAAGATCATGGGTCAGATAGTTCTTTTAATGAACCTTGAGTTGCCTTGAAGCATAGGCAATCACTTTACCATGTTGCATAAGGACACATCCCAAACCTACTCCAGAGGCGTCACAATATACAACAAAACCATCGGTACCCTTCGGTAAGGTCAACACCAGAGCGGAAGTAAGTCTATCCTTCAACTCTTGGAAGCCTTTCTCACAAACCTCCGACCACACAAACTTAGCTTTCTTTTGAGTTAAGGTCGTTAACGGAGAAGCAATGGAGGAAAAACCCTCAACAAACCTCCTATAATAACCAGCCAAACCCAAAGAGCTTCTAATATCGGTAGGTGTTAGAGGTCTAGGCCAACCCTTGAACGCATCTGTATTCTTAGGATCTACCTCAATACCCTTGCTCGACACAATATGACCAAGGAAGGCTATGAACCTTAGCCAAAACTCACACTTACTAAACTTTGCATACAATTGGTGGTCTTTAAGGACTTGCAATACAATCTTCAAATGGTTCATGTGTTCATTTTCACTCTTAAATTGATCGAAATGTCATCAATAAACACTATCACGAACGTATCAAGGTAGTGTCTAAACACCCTATTCATTAGATCCATGAATGCCACCGGGGCATTTGTTAGACCAAAGGACATTACTAGGAACTCATAGTGACCATATCTTGTTCGGAAGGCCGTCTTAGGAATGTCAACCCCTTTCACCCTTAGTTGATGGTAACCCGAATGAAGATCTATTTTGGAGAAATAGTTAGCCCCTTGAAGTTGATCAAACAAGTCGTCAATCCTAGGAAGGGGATACTTATTTTTTATAGTCACCTTGTTCAATTGGCAGTGGTCAATACACAGTATAAGGGACCCATCCTTATTTTTAACAAACAATACCGGAGCACCCCATGGAGAGATACTCGGTTGAATAAAGCCTTTGTCTAACAAATCTTTGAGTTCCTACCTAAACTCTTTCAACTCGGCCAGAGCCATTCTATAAGGAGGAATGGAGATAGGTTGCGTATCCGACAAGAGATCAATGCCAAAGTCTATTTCCCGTTCTGGAGGAATGCCGGGCAAGTCATCGGGAAACACTTCCAAAAATTCACTTACAACGGGGACCGACTCTAAGGAAGGGGTTTCAGACTCAACATCCACAACCCTAACAATATGGTAAATACACCCCTTGGAGATCATTTTCCTAGCTTTGAGACAAGAAACAAATTGACCCCTAGGGATAGAATTTCCCCCCTTCCACTCTAAAGTAGACTCATTTGGAAATTGGAACTTTACTACCCGAGTCCTACAATGAATAGAGGCATAACATGCATGCAACCAATCCATACCCAGAATCACATCAAAATCTAACATGTTTAACTCCACTAAATCCACCAAGGTAACTTTGTGGGACAAAGAAATAGGACAACTCCTATAGACTCTTTTTGCCTCTACCGAGTCACCAACTGGGGTAGACACCGAAAAAGGTTCTTCTAACACATCGGGGAGTATTTCAAATTTCATAGCCATAAAAGGTGTAACAAAAGACAAGGTGGCACTAGGGTCTAATAATGCATAAACGTTAATAGAAAAGACTTGCAACATACCCAACACCACATCCAGGGAACTCTCTTGGTCACCTCGGGATTGAATAGCATATAAGAGGTTCTTCTTGGGAGCATCGGAGTTTGAACCACTAGGAGGAGTTTGCTTACCACCTCTCCCTTTGGCAGTATGGGTTGGGCAATCTTTCAATTGATGACCACTCTTTCCACAACCATAGCACACACCTATGCTGGCAAGACATTTACCATCATGCTTCTTACCGTACTTGGCACAAGTAGGCCTCTCCATAGAAGATCCACCACTATTGCCTCCTTGAGGCTTAGGATTAGACACCCTATCTTTGTTGACCCTTGGAGCACTAGAGGAGCCTTGGTTGGAAAACCTCTTCTTGAACCTTGGTCTACCTTGACCCTCGAACTTACCCTTAGAATAATTTCAATAATTGGTCCTTGCCCTCTTTACGTCTCTATTCTTTTTCCTAAGCCTTGTCTCCTCAACTTGTTGAGCATACACCATTAGACATGAGATATCCATATTATCATGGAGCATTGCCGCACGACATTCTTCTTCAATCGAGTCGGACACACCCATCACAAACCGACTCATCTCATCCCTTGGATTAGACACCAAAGACGGGGCATACTTGGACAACTTAGTGAATTTCAAAGAATATTCTTGGATACTCATACCTCCTTGATGAATGTTGATAAATTCCTCCACCTTTGCTTCCCTCTTCTCTCGGGGAAAGAATCTATCAAGGAACGCTTTCGTAAACACTTCCCAATCTATGGGACCCGCCCCCAATGGCCTATTATTCTTCCATTGAGTGTACCATACTTAGGCCACATCATTCAATTGATAAGCAACTAGTTTAGCTTTCTCTATAGAAGTCACCCCCATAGCATCAATTATCTTGTAGATCTCTTCCACAAACTCTTGTGGATCTTCATTCATTTTGGAACCAAAGAACATAGGAGGGCTCATTATTGTGAGGTCTCTCAACCTTGATGACATGGTGCTCAAATTAGGGTTTACACGGGGACCAACATCTCGGTTGTCTTGTGCGGTCATAGCTTGGGCCTTCATGACTTGAGTCAATGTTTGGAGGGCCGCCCTTATTTCCACAGTAGTCTTTTCCCCCTCATCATTAGGTGCTTGAGGGTCTTGAGGAGCTTGGGGAGGAATTCCCTCATTCACATTCTCCTCTTCCATCCTCCTTGCATTTACCCTTCTTATATTCATAGCCTATAAACATAAAAGAAGGGTTAGGAAAAAGGACTTCATAGAGTTAGGACTCTAAAGCACGACGAAGGAGTAATGAATGAAGTGAACTTTCCTAAACATCTTATAGCCTCTCATTCATAAGTGTGGCGCGCTTCACACTCATGAACAAGACTCTACTAGACATGGTTTATGAGACATCAACCTAAAAATCATCCCAAAACCTTATGCTTTGATACCTAGGGGTACCCCCTAGATGCAACATGGCGTACTTGACCTCAAAGGGGTCTCATACAAGCCCTTAGCATACATAAACATAGGAAAAGAAATGATGCGGAATTTAAAATTTTACAATCGAAGTTTTTTCATAAAATTAAAAACGAAGTCTAGACATTGTCTCATTAACCATCTACTACAATAGAATGTCAATAGGGTCACAACCCTTTACATTCAAAAGTCTCAAAAGTAGTCTATAAGAAAAACAACTAGAAGTGAATGACATCTTGTCCTCGAACCATGAGGACTCACCACAAGTTTTGGAGATAAGCAATCCAAGCCTTTGTCCACAAAGGAAGTACACTTCACCTAGCCGGAACCTACACTTTTCAAAAATGTAGAAGAAATAGGGGTTAGCACAAATATGTACTAAGTATGGAAGCATGTATAAAAATCCTTGAAATATGATAAAAAGGACATTTTGGTTAAAAAGTATGCATTTGCCAAGTTTGAGAATCTCCATGCACTTTTAATGTAAAACTCAAGTCATAAGCACATTTATCATGTAAGAACATTGTAACATAATAGAACCATCTTTTTAGTAACCTTAAGTTGTACTTGTGCAATGTATCATTGGCATCCCATAATGCCAACCACACTAAGTACTCCTTTGAGGCCACCCTAGTCATACATAACATACATAGACCTCATCATAGTCAATACTCATAGATAAGGAAATAGTCATGTACATTAACTTGAACATAAGGAAAGTCATCCATAACAACAATCCATTCAACATACATGCATACATTCATATCTTATCATAGCATAAGAAATCATCCCATAACCCCTTTCAAAGTTTACTTGTGCAGTGTAGAAGTGAAGTCACATATCCCCACTCCTACTAAGTAAAGCTCATCAAGAAGTCATAAGTATAGTTCATGTCATATTCATTATATTGTCGTGTAGATACAATTAGCCATAATCGACATAGACCATATGAGCTACATGGAATCCGGTGTCGTGTAAACCCACACAGAAAGAAGGTGTCCTACTTGCCTAAGGTAGAACTAAATGTATTAGCTTTTAGGTGGATCCACTAGCTAAAGACCTATGTGGGCACATAGTTATGGGATAGGGAGATTGCTTCTAGAAACCCGACCTATTGTATTAGTGGAGGAGCTTCCATTTCATGAGAATAATTTAGATGACCCAGCCTATTGTATTGATGGGAGGGCCTCTACCTCATTTTCCATATCCACTCGGTGCTAAGCATTATTTCACAAATTATACATAATTAGTCTTGAATTGCATTTACACGTGTGAATGAATATCTTGCCCTTCATTCAATACACCTCATAAAATAGCTCATATATTCAATTAGGTGAGAATGGACTTTCAACCTTAGAACCGTCATTAACATGTGAGTAAACCTTTCACATCATGTTCATAGTGTTTCATAAGAATAGCCTTTCAATCAATACAACAACATTATCATCATCCTAGACATTTCATACATAGTCATGTGTATGGGTGAGGGGAGAATGATCTTTCAACAATACCACAATTTACACAATAGTCATAGGATCTCCACTTCTAAGTGAATCATAAGTTCATACACAACTTTCGTCAACATGTAAAAACCTTCATAATTTACCCTTCAAGGGTCATGAACCATGTCTCACAATCACACCTAGAAATACTACATTAGTCATGGATAAAACAAGATTCAATAACTAAAATACCATAGACACAATTCATATTATTCATCTTGCATCAATACCATCACAATTCATGAAATTGGGGGTCATGAGGAAGTTCATGGGTTCATGAGGGAATTTATTATAAAATCACCATAAAAGAACAATTCAATCATAATGTAAGACAATTAACTCATTGAAATCATTTTTAGGAAGAACCCATGACTAGATTGAAAAACCCTAGTTTTGGGGAAAATCTACTAATTGAAATAGAGAGTTTAAGGGCTTCATGGAAGAATGTTTTCCATGAATCAAGACTCCCATACCTTGTTTGAGGATTTCCCCACGAGTTTGAGTAAGGAAGATGAGTACTTGAGCCCTAGTTTTCAAGTTCTTGTTCTTCTTCAATGGAGGATTTCCAGTGAAAGAAATATTGCGAGGGACAGGATTTGGGAATTTGATTTGGGGGTTTGAGTATAATGACTTAGTTTTAGGGAAATTGACTTAAATCAACCTATATAGTACCCCTAATAATCCCCAAAATAGCCCCACTTTAATTGGACAAAAAAGGAAATGACCTAATTGACCCTCATTTATGTTCCCCCCGTCAGGCTACATGAGTCGTGGTGAGAACCACGATCCGTGGTCCCTCTCGTGAAGTTGAGGCAGTGGCTAGGCAAATGGGTGGCCACTTTTTCATGGCCAAGACAAGACCACAAGCTGCCTTTACGAGCCGTGGTGTGGACCACGACCCGTGGTCCCACTCGTGAAGGTGGGACAGTAGCTCCAAGCTAGGGGCAAGCCTTGGTCTTTGGCTTTGGCTTGGCCCCCTTGCCTTGGCACTTACCCCTTTGGCCTTGACTCTTATAACCCTCATTCTTGACGTTCACCCTCATGTTTAGGCTCTAGTTTAACCTATCATTTTTTGGAGTGTTACATTATGTCATATTGTGAACCGATACAATGTGATATCTCGTCGATGATATCTTTGATAAAATAACATGCAATATTGTAAAAGATTATGATGATACAAATTCTTCGTCCATTAAAACATGCCGGTGTAGAAATAATTATAAAGTGAAAAGTGGAATGATGAATCTTGATAAGTATAAAACTGATTTTACTTGCAATCTAGACACTAGAAGATGCCATACATTTAATATTGAATGTTGTCACTTGACAAAATTGATATGAAAATATTCGATGGATTCAAAATCTAAAACATATACAAGCTTTTCGAAACTTGTTTATAATTTTCATATATAGATTAAAGCAATCAAGAATCTTTGTATTGTTATGCAAGTTGATGACTTGGAATTGAAACTCTTGAAGAGTTTTCAAAAGGCAATTGATTATTTGCTGAAAGAGGTTGAAGTAAGAAACTTGTAGAATTCTTTGATCCTAAAGGTATGATTCATAAAAAAAGATAGAAAGAAGCATACTTCGTCAAAGTTTTTCTACACACATGAGCTCCCAAGAATGGTGATATCAACCTGCAACAGGTTTGTTCAAGTAATACTACAATTGATTATTCACTAAGTCTCTAACAATTACAACTTTCAAGAAGATGGTGCACAAGCTTGGAAAACGAAGATTCAAGTATCCGGATTGATGTTCTCATTAGTCATTAAGGGGAGTTAATACATGATGTACTCTTTTTCCCTTGCAAGGTTTTGTCCCATTGGATTTTCTATGTAAGGTTTTTAATGAGGCATCCATAATGTGTATTATTAGATATGTGTACTCTTTTTTCTTCACTAGATTTTATCCCATTGGGTTTTATCTAGTAAGATTTTCACGAGGCACATAATCTATCAACATTCAAGGAGGAATGTTATAAACATATTTGTATTATAGTGAAAGTCTATTATGTGGAATTCTTTTAGGGAATGGTTAGGAATCCTATTTCCTTTATTGTAAATAAGATTTGTGAATCTCTAAGTATTCCTAAGAGTAATAATAGGTTTTCTCTCTTCTCCCCACTTTATTCTTCTTCTTATTTTATATAGTTTCAAAACATATTTAGTTTTATAAATATATATATAATAAAGTAGAGTAGTTTGTAATGTGGTTATGTCAAGTGGCAAGCTAGTGAGAAGCCACTTGTGAAATCTATATATATAATAAAGAAGAGTAGTTTGCAATGTGGTTATGCTAAGTGGCAAGCTAATGAGAAGCCACTTGGCAAATTTTAGGCCAAAGCTAATAAATACTATAACAAAAAAATTTGAATGAAAAAAATTAACAGTATTTTTTTTAAAAAAAATCATAGCATTTTCTACCCTATTCTATTAATTTTTTGAATTTGATTGGAGATACCATATTTCCTCAAAGATAAATCTATAATTTTCAGTATTTATTATTCAGTGTATTCATTCACTCATATTTTATTTACTAACAAAATTATTAGAAATGATGGTTTATATTGAAATTGTACTGCACATTTTATTATGAAAGAGTTTTAATATTAAGTATTTATTTAAAAGAGTCCTATTTTTGTATATCCTTCCAACAATATCATTATGCTCTTATTAAAAATTATTTTAAATTAAATTATTATCACAAATTTTTATTTATTTAAATTAATCTTAATTTAATTTATTTATGTATATCAATGTTCCTAGGAATTTAAAAGAATGAAATAAATAATTTGAATAGAGATTAAAACAAATTAACTTATATTTAAATTGAATAATACAATACAAATTTGAGATAAACACAATTTGAATTTGAATATAAAAATATACGTTTTTGAATTGGCATATATATATATATATATATA